>NW_005434659.1:435713-508215 GCF_000315625.1 Guillardia theta CCMP2712
CGTTGGGGGGGGGGGGAGGGGAGGAGGAGGAGGAGGATTGTTTTAAGCAGCAACTACACGATGTTTGGATGGGCGACTCGTCAGCCGTAGAGAAAGACGTAATATGAAGTAGAGGACAAGACAAGGAGGGAGAGTACGAGGAGAATTGGGATGTCAGACAGGATGGTCAGAGATGGGAAAGGCATGACAGGAGTTTCAGGCCATTGCGCGGGTGGGAGGGCCCCTGTACGGTGGCTTGCTGTTTGCTCACGTGGGGACGAGGCTGGGATTTAACGCCAGGCCGGCTGTTGAGTCAATCCACAATTTCTTCGTGCTTGCGATGCTGCTGTATGCATACCCGATCTTACACAGGGCCAACAAGCAGAAGCAGGCCTAATCTGATCTGATAAGCCTGCAAGGAAACCTCTTCTTCTCGCTCCCCCTTCTGCTCCCCTCGCTCTTTTCAAGTACACAACCCCCACTCCTCAGCACCTCCCTCCTCCTTCTCCTACCTCCGACTTAGTTTGAAACGTTTACAACATGCATTCTTTAGTACAGTCTCCTCCTAGTTCACATCGAGTAAGTCTGGCTCATGCTCCCGGCCCCTCCCTCCCTCATCCTCATCAGCGACGGTCTGATCGACTTCTCCTTGCTCAACCAGTGATCTGCCTTCCGTCGTCAGTTCCTCTGCCGATGCCTCTTTGTGTCGGACCCACCTGCTCCACCTCCTTGCTCCATCGACTGATCGTTGGGGCTGTTGGTGTGTAGCAGACTGTGTGAATCTGGCGGAGAGCAAGACAAAGGTTCAGCCTACCTCAGCGGGGGCACGCAAGTGACGTGGGCTTCATGCTTGACGCTTGTTATGCTGTTAAGCTCGCAGTCAGCGCAATCTCAGCACAGGGGAACGAGCAAGTTCAACCTGACATCTGTCAAGAACTTTCCCGTCCCTCTTGACAAGGGCAGGGTGCTGTCAGACTCCCTAGAGAACTTGTCTTGCTGGCTCCATATCATCCATTTGATATACTGCACAACCTGCGGCATACTTGGCGGACGCACAGGGCGGCGCCTTCATTCTACCTTGCTCTGGTTGGCTACTGTCGCTCTCTGCAAAGGTGTATCCCCCTTGAGATCCTTGGCTTGCAAGTCCGCGCCGAGGTGAACTAGCATCTGCAACTTCAACCTCACAACGCCTCCTCTCCCGCACAACACCGAGTTGCCTGCAGGTTCTGAAGTTTTCCCGATGAAGCCGCCAAGTGGCATCTGATGCAGCACATCAATTGAACCTTCTCCTTCTCTTCACCCTCCTCTCCGCCCTCACGCTGTTCTGCCGGCAGCGTCTCGGCGCTCCAGGTCATGTCCAGCTTCGTACAGCATGTTGATGTCAGAAGGATAGCCTATCACCTGCATCCAAGACAGCAATGAGCATGCAACTCCCCGCACAGCAGTGAGATGCTCTCACAGCCGCAGCATGCAGCGGGGAGCCGAAGGAAGCAATCAACTTCTCGGTCCCTGAAGGATGCTTCGACCTATCCGAGTTGCCGTGCGAGCCTGATCTGCAATGATCCAGCATCTCCGTCCTCACGCACAGCGACCCGAGCCCCGAGCTCCCCTCTTGGTCGTATCTAGACTTTGATTCTTGTCCTCCCATCTGGGAGTGGAAGGTTTTCAATGTTCCCACCTGTTTGACCCCCCAAAGACAAGGGGACTCCTGGTTTCCTTGCTCTGTCTGTTGAGTAGTATTGGTTCTGCAAGCTCTTGTAAGTGTTTTTGATGGAACAAAGCAAGTCCCCAGAAAGATTGATGAGCCATTTCTGACTATGGTGTTAATTTCTAAACTATGGTGACAGAACTATTCTAATGGGCAACACTTGATCAACAAGCGACAAGAAATTTCTGACACATGATGCTCATCACGGCATTGGTGATAAGATAATTTGACACTATACGCATGGATATCGCCTGAGTTCATTTCTCATCAAGCTCTTCTCAAAACCTGCAATACTGTACCTTTGCCTACTAAATCGCTGAAACTTTTTATATCTTCTGGCATCTTTTCATATCCAACATTTCCGGTCTACTCTCAAGATGTTCTTCTCATTTCTGCTCCTATTCTCCTCCTTGCTCCCCTCCTCGTCTCCCATCCTACGCATTTTCCGTTCCAACAAATTATTGGAAGGACCCTACCCATCAACCTCTCAGTCAAATCTTATACCCCCCACCATCCCAGGGAAGTACCCCCTCCCCCTACTAAACCCATTCGCTACCGTACCTCCAAGTTTACTAACCCCACCCCCGGGACTGCCTTTCCTGACAACCTACCCGTATCAATACCATATCTAATTCGATATTTACACCCCTCCATGATATACCCCCACCCACTTTTTACCAGTGTCTCCACGACATGCACACCGGGGTCCGTTGGGGTCCACAGTGACCTCCTACCTACCCCCTTCAACTCCGCCTCATGATCAAGTTCAGTACCCCCACCCTCAGTTTCCCAGGCATGGACCCCTATGGCCTATGGTAGTTTGGCAGATGTCACCTGGTGAAAGCTCTGTGAAGACTTCCGAAAGTGAGACAAGAGGAGATCTGGAGCAATGATGCAACTGAAGATGGAGATGACAACTCAGGTAAGAAACAAAGACGTTGAGATGACGTAGCCATTGCAATGTCGTTCTTCTTGGAACCTGATTAAAGATCAGGTGAGGTGTGGTATCACACGCAGTAAGTAACGACAGACTGGAATAAAGCAAGTTGTTTTTAAGGATTTTCAGAAAGAGAATATGCACAAAGAGTGGCAGATTTAGGAATTGTCGATCAATAGGATCCTTCAGCGAGATCTCTGTCTTCCTTATCATCTTTCGCCGCAAGGTTTGCAAGCTTAGCCCGTACTGCTGCCTCGCTGGCCGCTTGGCAAGTTTCGAGTGCCTGGTAGGTTTGTGTAAGATAAATTTGATCACACATTCAAAAAAGCACGAACCTTCTCATCAATGCATTCATCATCATCGGTGGTGACCTTGGGATCGCATGGCTTCATTACAAGCATGCATTCCTTTCAACAAATCAGCCAACAACTCGGAAGGACATCGCCGTAACTTCTCACCTCCAGCAATTCGTCATCATCTTCGTCTGGCTTTGCTCTAAGCTGTACACTGGAACTGCAACAGATGAATCAGACAAGAATCAGGAGGCAAGATTCATCTTCTACATTTTGGCGTTGACTTGAGGTGTGATGGCTGCTTGGGATGAGCGGAGGGCTGAAAGGCGATTAGAACACCAGGAAGTATGCGTCAAAGGGCGATGATCACCGAGATTGACCGGCTGGATGAAGCCGTAGGCAAGGGAGACGATGGTCAGGAAGAGACACAGGGCAGGGAGTACTCGGAAATTCATATCTACAAAACGTGTTAATTGGATTCTTTCAACCACCTGTGAGTGATTTTGTAGACTTCACTTCACGATATTTCTCAACATCATGATACATGTCGCGAGATCGAGTTCACTGAGGAAGTTCATACCATAGCAACAGGATTTGGTTGAAAATCCTGCTCCACTGCAATTTGATGCTATACAACCAATACATGTTTTGGCACTGTGGGAGGGGGAAACGAAGGCGACAGGAGCTCAAAAATCATCGAAAAGAGAAGGAAGGAGGAAAATCAGAGGAGTACAGATGGCACGCACGAGCAATGAAGGGGAAGGACGCGATCGTCACGCAGTGCATCGAGGGCATGGAAACCTGGAAGAGGCTGCGAGGAACGAGGAGGGGTGTGGGAAATGAAGCCCATTTGTAGGGGGTGGTAGTTCGAGTACCACCGGTGGTGTGCTGTGAAGGGGCGGTACTCACACCCACCCCCACACATTTACCAATCATTTCATTGAATACCACCCCGTTTCTAGTATTGCTCGTTGAAACCCCTACACCCACCCCATGTTATTTCCCCTGCGCCTTTTGTTCCCTACCCCACCCTCTGCGAATCTTTCCTTGCTGTATTCCTACAAACCCCGCCACTCTCATGCCCACCCTACCACCCCCGTCAGCAATTAAAATAGGGTGCCCACCCCATGCAGAACAAGTCTACCCCCACCCCCACCCCCACCCCCACCCCCCCCACACCAAAGTGCGCATCTGATTATAAATGGATTACTTGTATTGTTTTTAAACTGAGATACTGGTACGGTTTCATAGACATCGACTAATAGTCATCCTCCCATTTGTGCCTGTATAAATAGATCTCATTTCTCAAAATAGATATTTCTCCCTAAATTAGATATAAAAAACTTACATTTGTAGCCAGCGGGGCTGTTTAAAAATAAAATAATTTAAATTAAAACTACCCGTTAGTTCTATTGTAAACAAAATAGCTTTTTAAAACGAAAAATGTTTTAAAATCTCTTGATGTTGGCACGGTGATGCCTTCAAAATTTCGCTGAGGGGGGCCCGTGCATCGGACATGGCGAACGGCGGTCGCGGTGTGAGGGAAGGGAGGGAGATGGGGAGGAGGATGAAGGCATGCGGCGAAGCGGCTCTTGTGTATGGTAGATGCTGCATCCAGGCACAGAAGCTCGTCGACAAGGATGTCTGCAAGAAGGAGTTTCAGGAGCTCATGGCGTGTTTCTTGAAGGCGAAGCGGGCTTGAAAGAGAAGAACGCTTGAAGTTCATTCAGATGCAACAACAAGGTTAAATTTCCTCTCCGGGTACGATGCATGCGCATCGACGATGATCCTCATGCACCTGCAAGGTTTCAATGCCCCGCATCGGAGACAACAAGACAGCATTACCTTAGTAGGTTGTCGGCGAAAAGGTTCATGTTAAATAGTTTCGTGTTGGACAGCTGCTCTCTATGTAGAATCTCACCTGCTCCCCTTAGCCTTTGAGCAACTTGTGCTAGCCTCTTGCTCAGCTCAAAGTAATCGTCATGGTTGCGCGCGATGCCGATGGCGGCGTTCGCCGCGGCCATGATTCCTGCAGCAGTCCTTGCAGCCATCTTCTCGCCGGGTAGTGTCACGACAGGCACCTGGGAGGGAGCAAGCGGATGAGGCGGGAAGGAAGAAGCGGTCAGGAGAGCTACCTGAGCCCAGAGCATGTCGGAGGTTGTGCTGTGGCCGTTGTAGAGATGCGTGTCAAGAAACACGTCGCTGTACCCCTTGATGGCTAGGTGCTCCACCTTGGGGAAGGGCTCTGCAATGACCAGCCTGGCGGGGTCTATCCCCTCCTTCACCGCCTCCTTCTGTAGAATCGCCTCCCCTCCGTGCCTGATCGTCCAGATGACGCTGCCGTTGGAGCTGCGCAGCAGGCGCATCCACATCCGGAACAGCTGCGGGTCGATCTTGTAGTGGTCGTTGAAAGCTCCGAACACTAAGGCTCCCTGCGCAGGAAGTCCAAGCTCCTCTCGCAGCTGATGCGGTCGGTCGACAGCGATCCCCGCCCGGCTGTCTCTCCTGTACGTCTGCAAGTTGCCGACAGGGTAGAAGGAGTGCGGCATGTACACCAGCTTCTCCGTGTAGCCGTGTGAGAGTTCCGGAGGGCTCGAGATCCTGTCGGTCAGGAGGTGCTGAGAGCGCAGAGACGCAGGGCCAGGAGGGGGGAAAGAACAGGGAGGAGAACGAAGTCAGGAAAGAGAGCATGGTAGGAGCAGAGAGAGGGGAGGTGGTGAGGGAGAGAAGGAACGAGGGAGACGTAGTATCAGCAGCAGGATCAACAAGGAAAGTCATTCTCCTCACCTGCACGTAGGAGGCTCCTAGGGTACCTGCGTATCCTTTGAAGGCAACCTGATGAGGGCGAGAGTGAGGGGAAAGACGGGCCGGTCCCACCTCACCTGAAGGGCGCAAGGGATGGCAGCGCTGACCGACATGGTGGCCTCGTTGAGCCATCCGGGGAGGTTAAAGAGCATGTGGAGGTTGAACTTGCGGATGGAAGACGCGCAGTCGACCCCTTCGTGCTTGGCCCCATCGTCGGGGCGCTGGACCTCGGTGTGGAGGACGAGGAACCTGTCGCCGAGCAGCTTGCTGAGGGAGGTCAGGGGGGTTGGGAGCACAGGGCGATGTCAGACCGGATCCGCTCCTTGGACTTGTAATGGCCAATGCCGTCGCTTTCATGGTCGTTGATGGAAAACCAGAACAGCTGCAGCCGGTTCGTCTCGATGGCACGTAGGATCTGACGGAAGCGCTCAGCTGAACGAGCTGGGGAAGGCGAGCAGGGAGTGAGTTCGGAATGTACCGGATCCATCTCGAGCACGGAGACGACGTTGTTGGCAAACTCAGAGTCGTAGGTGCCCGTCCACAACATGCCGACGCGGAGGGGGGATAGGAGGGGAGGCGGGAGGGGGAGGGGAGTAGCGATCTCCGGTATTTTCTTCTGCGCTTCCCTCTGCAGTGAGAGGAAGGGATCAGTCGGGTGGCCTGCAGACCTCAGCAATTCACTTGCGTCAAGTTCCGGAGGGCGTGCAGGGAGAAAGGGCCCTTGTTGACCTGCTCTATCCAGTCAGGCCGCAGGACGCTGAGGCGAGGCTAGACCAACTTGAAAAGGCGTCAGGACCCTCTCCATGGCAGTCCTGCTCAACAACTGATCCTCAATCTGAGCGTACTGCTCCCACTTGGACCAGTCGCAGTCCCTCTGCAAGCTCTCTGCAAGCGAGCATGAATGTCAGCCCAGAGTGGTAGGGAGGAACAATCTGCATTGAGGATGAGAAGAGCTCTGTACATCACCTAGGTATCTCCCCAGCGCGAGCAGGCATTCTTGCTTTCGTTCCTCCTTCGTCATCCCCTTGGATTCTCTCTTGCAAGCTTTGACTGCTTTCAAGTGCGCTCTCCTCGCCTTGTGGTGAAGATTTGCCTTGGTATACGCCGAGGCGACAAACAGCCAAAGGCGGAAGTTCGGTGCCCCCAGTTCGATACCTTCCCATCACTACCGTCAATGTTGTCCTGATACTGCTGCTGCTGCTGCTGCTGATGCTGATACTGCTGCTGCTGCTGCTGCTGCTGATACTGCTGCTGATACTGCTGCTGATACTGATACTGCTGATGCTGCTGCTGATACTGCTTCTGATGCTGATGCTGATACTGCTGCTGCTGCTGCTGCTGCTGCTGATTCTGCTACTGATTCTGCTGCTGCTGCTGCCCTTTCTCTGCCTCCTCTTCTCATCGTCCCCACCCTCACCTCTCTCCATCATCTCTGCTGCCTCCTCCAGCCTCCCGACTCCCATGTGAGCGAAGCCGATCTCGATGTACACGGAGTGGTCGGAGGGGACGAGCTTCTGCGCGCGAAGGAGGTGAGGCAGGGCTTCCTCGAACCTGCCCAGCTTGACGAGAGCAGAGCCGAAGTTCCTGAGGTACTCCGGGTTGCCGGGCTGCAGGTCAATGCAGGCCCTCGCGTGCTCTAGAGCCTCATCGAAGCGCTTCAGCTGGTTGCATGCGACGAGGGCCTGACTGTGCGTGTAGTGGTCGGGGAGGAGCTTTAGGGACTGCTGGAAGAGGCTGAGCGCTTCCTCCACCCGGTTGACCTGCGTCTTGATCAGCCCGAAGCTGCGGAGCGAGTAACCGTTCCCGCTCCATCCTTTGTGCAGCATCTCGAAGCTTTCCTCCGCGAACTGCCATGGCACTGCTCCTGACATGGCGAGCTCGGCGACCTGGTTAGCAGCATGCAAGCAAGATCCGGGATCCTCCCTCCTCACGAGGTCGTCGTCGAGCATCGCCCGCAGCGCGCGCGCGGCCCCGGTCATATTGCCCACCTTCCTGTAGCACTCAGCATGCGCTACGTGTCTGGCCAGCCGAGCATCCATCGCCCCAGCATGGCAGGAAGCAGCTCGGCCGAGCTGATAGCAGGGGAGGTAACCATCCTGTGCTGGTCCCTTGCCCGCTGTCCTCTCTGCCATGCCAGCCACCATCTCCCACAGCCCAGGATCGCAATCCTCCCTCCACTCCGCCGCCGCCCAGTAGCATCGATACGCCCCTCCTTCGTCTCCCTGCACTCGCAGCATCTCGGCTGTCTGCAATGCTGAGCCTGCGTCGCCTTTCTTGGCCAGCGGGCATGAAGGATGTGACAGAGCCGCCGGCATGGCGAAAGCAATGAAGGGAACGAAGAGCGTCATTGCTATGGGCAGGCGCTTCTTTGACTTCTTCCTCCCTCCCGCCATGGGAGAGAGCGGTAGAGGAGGAGCCAAGGAGGAAGGGAAGGGAGAGGAGAGAGATGAGGAGGAGGACGCAGTCCGGAACGGGTTGCCTGGGCTGGCACTGGAGCAGTAGGGGAGGGGGAGGGGGGGCAGTGAAAAACTGCCAAGGGCGAAAGGGAGGGAAAATGTGAGGGCGGTATCATGACGCAGAGCAGGAGCAGGAGCAGGAGCAGGAGCAGGAGCAGGAGCAGGAGCAGGAGCAGGAGCAGGAGGTCATAGGAGGAAGTGCGGGGTAGGGGATCAATACAAGGATGCAAGAGCAAGTGAAGGCGAGGGCGCTAGCATGCGCCATGAGCAGGGACGGGAGGCTCGTTGTTTGCACAGGGAAGGGAAGCAGCGTGCAGGTGTGGAAGAAGGAGGAGGAGGAGTGGAAGCGGGTGGAGGAGGGAGTGAAGAACATGGAGAAGGGGCACCAGGAAAGGGTGACGAGCATCGCATTCATAGAGGACGAGGCCGTCCCTTCGAACCCACCCATGGTCGCCACAGCGTCGGCGGACAGGACCGTCAAGCTGTGGAGGCTTGTCAGCATGGCAGCGGCTCCGTCAGGAGGCAAGGGAGCTCCTGCGGTGCATGGGCCGACTGTGCTGGGCTACGACAAGAGGGCGGCAGTGCGGCTAGTCCTGGAAAACACCTGGCAGGAGGACCCGCACATGCGCGACAACCTCCTGCTCCTTGTTGGCGGGCTGAGGAGGAACATTGCTCTCCTCCTGGACGTCGAGGAGGCGAAGTTTCACGTGAAGATGGTGGAGGTAAACGACAAGGATGTTGTCGTCGACGTTGCCTTCCTCCCCTCCCCCCTGACCAGGTTGCCTCCCCAGCCCCCCTCTCGTTATTTAACATGCGCTGCAGCCACGAGGACGGGCTCGACGTCCCTAAGGTCAGCGCAGAGATGCAGGTGACTCGAAGCTGCCGGGGATGCGCGGGAGTGACGAGCTGCAGGTTGCGGAGCTGCTTGAGATGGCAAGGGACAAGAGGAGCAAACTGTCTCGTTGCATGTTGTTGTGCTCGCACTTACATGCCTCCAGGTACCATGATGTGAGGCTGGAGCTCAAAAGCGCGAGGGTTGTGTTCGTCGACGACGGTACAAGTCATTTCCAGGCTATCGACTCGCTGCGTACAACTGGGAAGGAGGGGAGAGAGGAGGAGGAGGAGGAGGAGGAGAGAGGAGATGATGGAGAAGGGGAGGGGGAGGGGAAGGAGAAAGAAGACTCCAAGGCCGGGCATGTCTCGTACTGGTTGCTCCATCAGACTCTTGTAGACGACAAGAACGTCTTCTGCGAGAGAAATTCTCTCTCCCACTCGGAGGCGATTTCCTGCCTCGACCTCCGCAGCACCAGGCGATCCCTTCCGCTCCTGGCGTCCGGCGGGCACGACAGGAGGGTGAAGCTGTGGAGTCCGTCCTCGAGGGAGGAGGGGGGGATAGACCAACGGTGGAGGTTGCTGGAAGTTCTTGATGCGCATGAGGGGCATGTGTGCGCCTTGAAGTTCAGCGAGGTGAATGGGAGGCTACTCGTCTCCTCCGACATGCGGGGGAACGTGGTCTGTTGGGGAGAGAGCATGCTAGAGGAGAGGGGGAGGCCGGAGGAGGGAGGAGGGAGAGGAGCGCGCTTCGTGCAGGTCTTCAAACTGAGGGAGGAGCTTGCGGTCAGACATTTGAGCCTAGCAAGCCAGCCGCTGAGCGATCAGCTCAGGACGGCCATGCGCGCGCTCCTTCCGGCGCACTGGACGCATGCTGCACGGCTGCAGGTAGAGGAGGAGCAGATGAAGGAGGAGGACGTGGAAGCGATGGAGCTATCGCTAGCGCATCTCTCCTCCTCCTTCCACCGCGGGCTGGCGCTGTACGAGCACCTGAAAAAGTACGCGCGGAAAGTGGGAGCAAGGGACTTCAGCAGGTTCGGGAGGGGAGCTCTGCTGCAGGAGAGGATAGAGAGCTGGAAGATACAGCGATCGTACGCGCAGGCGGTGAATGAGGAAGGGATCAAGAGCCTGAGCAAGCTCGTGGGTCATCCTGTGGAAAATATCTTGCGGCACGTCATGGCCCATGACAAGCAGGCCGTGGAGGAGGAGATCCGTCGGCTGTCGCGCGAGTTTGAGAGGAGGAAGAGCTCAGTTTCTGCCATCGTCACGCGGTTGGAACAGAGCACTGGGCTGAGGAAGGAGCTGAAGCAAGGTTTAGTCTCCTTCCTCCTGGAGTTCTTCGTAGAGACCGTCAGCCAGCTCCTCCTCCCCCTCGAACCCGCCGGCCCATCGGGCGACTGGGACGAGCACGGGAGGCTGCTGGAGGAGGAAGCCGTGCGGGCTCTGACCTCCTCCCTCCTCCCCGTGACAAAGTTGCGGGAGGAGGTTGGGGCGCAGGAGCTCCTGCTGCGAGCCTTCAGCAAGTCGAACAGCGCGCTTCTTGAGGTCGTGTCGAGGAGGATGGAGGGGCTGAGGAGCGACCTCGTCCTCCTCCGCAAGAAGCTCCAGTATGCAGAGATAGTTGCCAGCACTGGGCTCGTAGTCGTAGCGACGTCATGCGAGGACATGCCGGTCACGGCCGGTCAGCCCGTCCACCTGGGGGAGGAGGAGGACGAGGAGGGGAGAAAGGGGAAGAAGCAGCTCGGGGTTGTCGAGCAGGTGCTGCAGCGAGGAGCAGGAGTGTTTCAGTCTACATTCGCCTACAGAGTTAAGTTGAAAGGTGAGGGGAACCTCATTTCTTCCTCCCTTCCTCTTCATGCCCCACATCCACGATAGCTCCTGCTCTCCTTCCTGCTCTCTCTCGCCTCCTTTCATGACTTTACCAAAATGATTCCTCCTCCTGTGCTCACCCTTCTGCCTTCTCCCCTGCTGACTCCTCCTCTCGTTTCTCCACTCCCGACCACTTACTCCATGCTCTCTTGTTGATTGTGAACAGGCCGCGAGACGACAGTCGATGTCACTGTTTCCAAGATGCCAGCACAGGTGTTTCTGCTTACCCTATCTCTCCCACCTCCACTTGCCCCCACCTCTCCACTGCCTCTGCTCCTCCAGACTGAACTTTGTTATATCCCTTTCGCCTTCTCCTCCTTCTCTCTCCTTCACACTGCTGTCAATCCCAACAAACCCGCTGTTCTATCACTTCTTCCATCTCCCAGCTCTCCTCCTCCTCTGGTGATCGGCCTCGTTGCAGTTCGGCGTCAAGCTCTGGCGCCTCCTCCCTCCCCTCCACTGTCTCATCACGAGTCAGAGCGCTGCAGAGCACAAGGTTGTCTCCCACGACATCCCCCTCAAGAACTTTCTCTCGCCCCCACCAGGAGCCCAGCTGCTGCTCCGAGGAGAAGGCTACACCGACGGCTACGTTCTCGTGGAGCAGCTGGAGCAGGACAGCGAGTCCCTCCTCTCCTCGCCCTCCGGCATCCTGGGCAACGTGGCGCTGGCAGACCTTCAGCTTCTAGAGCATGACTTCTTGCAAGTGCTCGAGCTCGTCCCCCTTCACCTTGTGGAGACAGCGGAGGAGGTGAAGGGCCTCTGCTTCGTTGGCCCCTCCTCCTCTCCTCTCCTCGTCGTCACCGTCTCCAACCGCCTGCTCTTCTTCTCTCCAACCGTGAGGGGACCCGGCGGGAAGAGGCTGCAGCACGTACGCACCAGGACTCAGGCCCAGCTGCGAGGGAGAGCAGAGGAGGGAGAGTTTCCCACGTGGGAGGCTGTTGAGGAGAGGGTTCACGATGCAGACATAGTATTCGTGCGCGATGTCTCCACAGACAGCTCCCCGAGCATCGTCCTCTCCTGCTGTCAGAGAGGGCTCGTCTCCTTCACAGACTGCCGGCCGCTCGTCTCGGACGGAGCAGCAGACAGGTTGTTCTCCAGCTACCTCAAGCAAAAGCAGCTGCTGAGGGTCTTGAGGACCATTGACGCTGAGATGGCGAGGAGGGAGGTCGACTTCTCGACGCTGCTCATCGACACTCAGAGGCTGCAGGAAGAGAAGTTGTCCCACCTCCTTGCCCTGCAGCTCAGTCGAAAAGGGGGAGGGCAGGAGGGGAAGCGCGAGCGCGAGAAAGCGCTGCAAGAGCTAGAGAGGATCTTCCGGACCCTGGACGAACGTCAGGACATGGTGGAGGAGATGAGTACGACTCTGATGTCTCGCCTTCCCTCCCACATGTTGAGCAAGCAGCTCTCATCTTATCACGTTGGCAAAGTCCTTGAGGTCACCCTGGATTGGATGCTGCAAGAGGGCCTGGGACAGGGGGGCAGGACTATCGCCGATCACCGGCACTTGAAGACGCTGCTCAGGACGCCGACCATGTCGAGGAGGTCCTTGGACCCTTTGAAGCAGAAGATTGACCTGGAAGTCATCTTTCATCACCTCAAGGATACCCCCGACCGGCTCTCCCTCAAGAGGTTCGCTCAGTTCTGCAAGGGTCGCAGACTGGACAGGAGGTACCCCGGCGAGTTGGACGACCTGGCGCACACACTCTTCATGGGGCAGGTGAATGAAAACTCCTTCCCCTTGTCGTTGTTGATGGGCGACGAGCAGGGCCGCGATAACGACGAGAATGTCGAAGCTGTGGAGCTCCTTGAGGTTGAAAGCATTGCCTCCTATCTCCCCCTCCTCCCCACCCCTCCCCTATCCTCCTATCTCTTCCCGTCTCCTCTCGTCTTTCCTCTTCTTCTTTGCCCTCCTCTGCCCTCTTCCTCTTCGTAGGCCTCCTCTTCGCTCCTGCGCTGGTTGCCTCTCTCCTCTCTCCTCTCTCCTCTCTCTCCTCTCTCTCTCCTCGTCTTTTCCCATCAATTCATATGTTTGCAGTTCCTGCTCTTCTTCATCCCTGAGTTGGACGAAAGTTACCTCTTCAGCCACCTCAAGGCTGGCAGCGAGGACGAAACTTTCCGAGCGGAAGATTGGCTAGTGGAGGAGGGAGAAGAGGAAGAGGATGTCGAACTTTTGCCGCAGGCCGATGACGACGAAGAGCAGGACGGTATACAAGAAGCAGGCAGGGTTACAGAGGCTCTGGTCAGAGCGGTAGACACGAACGCCATCCAAGTGCTGGATCTGTCAAAGTTCAAACTCTCGTCGCCAGAGGGCAGGATGGGCCGTGATGAGCTGGCTGCCATCCACGACCTCTTCAGCAGCATTGCCGCCTGCACATCGCTCAAGTATCTGTCCGTGGACTATCAGCAGGAGCTCTGCTCCTTCGACTTCTTCTGGCGTTCCCTCGCGCTCAACAGCTCCATCCACGAGCTCTCCTTGCAGAACTTGCAGCTGGACAGGAGGCACGCCGGTGCCATCGCAAGGTGTCTGGATCACAACACCACCCTCAGGAATCTCGACCTCAGTCACAACAACCTGACCCGAGGGCTCGGAACGATCGCCAGCTCGCTCGCAGACAACCAGAGCCTGCTATGTCTCGATCTCAGTGAGAACAACCTTGATGACGTGGACATCTCCGACCTCCTGGACGGCCTGTCGTACAACCGACAGCTGAAGAGCCTGTGGATGAACGGGAACAAGATACTCCAGCACGGCTTCCAGCAGATCACAAGATGCCTCGAGAGCAGAAACTTCGTGGTGGAGAAGTTTTCCGCTTTCAATCAGGCAATCGACCGCGAAGGAAACCTGCAGATCAACGTCTGTGGGATGGACTGCTTCCTGTCAGTGAGGGAGGAGGAGCAAGAACTAGATCAGCAGACCTGTGGGTTTTGTCATGATGCTCGGGAGGGGAGGCGCTGACAAGCTTGTCCGCAGGCGTCCACCGGGCCGCGTCGGACAGTCGATGCCACGAGTTTGTCGACAGGCTGCTGCTGCTCGCAGCGGGGCAGGAGCAGGACGAGCTACAGCAGTTCATTCTGGACAACTTCACGTCCGTTCTCGACATCCCCATCCTCCCCTCCGTCGCCCGTCGCATCGTCCAAGGGCTGCGGTCCCACTTGGAGCTCATCCGAGTGCGGGGGTACCGACAGAAGATCGATCTCCTGCTCGCTCCAGAGGGGATAAGAGCGAGGAGGAGCAAGATGGCTCGGGAAGCTGCAAGGCTCAAGGAGCTGGTGGAGGACCTCCGTAGGAGCTCCTCCCCTCCTGCTCCTCGGTCCCTCGGACGGGATCTGCTCCGCCTGTCTCCTCTCGTCTCCCTCCAGGAACTGCCTGAGTCCGTCGCGGCAGAGAAGCTGCAAGCACTCGCGTGCGATGTCGAGGACCCAGAGGACGCGGCGCTCTTGCTCCGCCTGTACTCGCCGCTCAGTGAAGAGCAGGGAAGTAAGGAAGCGCAAGAGCAAGGGCAAGGCGACAAGAGCACAGCCGAGTCTCTCCCCAAAGAGGACGCTGCTTCAGTCGTCGACGAAGCTGCACTCGAGGAAGGCGATGACGTGGTTTTGAGTGTCCTGGGGATCCCAAGAGGCTCTCAAGGGAAGTTGTTGGAGGTCAACGAGACACACAGAGCGCCCTCTGCCTCCTCCTCCTCCTCCTCTTTTTTTCACAATGTCTCCTTGCAGCGCTCCTTCTCTGCTTCCTCCTTCAGAACTCTTGCCGAGCAGCCGTCAAGCTCTCCCGGCCCGCTGGCCGAGCTGGTAAGGAGCAATCGGGAAGTTGAGGATGTTGCCTCGCAGGAGACGTCATGGGGAAGGATAGTGCGAGCAGAGAAAAATGTAGAGGTCCACGTGCACAAACTCGTGAGATTGGGGAGAACAACGTGGACTCTTGAGGACCTGTCGTTTCTTCCTTGGGACCAGTTTAAGGGTTGCCAGGCTGCCGACGAAGAGGAGGAGGAGGAGGAGGAGGAGGACGTTCGTAGCATCTCTGAGACTGTTCAGCATGGAAGACGGCTGGCACTTGCTGCTCTTGACGGATCGTCGGCTGGGTGTCTTGGGTGGCTGGACATGAAAATTTTCGAGCTTGTTGGCGCCACCGAAGGAGAGGAGAGGAGGCGACGCTTTGCACTGATGACCCTGCTGAGCTCTGACTGCAAGCAAGGCGCGTACAGGACGTCAGTCAGCAATGCTGGGCGGCAGGAGGAGGAGCAGAGGGGGGGAGGAGCGCGCACATGGGAATGGAATGAGAGGTTCAGATTCGCCCTCCCCGGCCGATCTTGCCGTCTGATGGTGGAAGTATTTGAGGAGCCTTCCTCTGGGACTAGCAGGTTCGTCGGGCGAGCCGAAGTTGCTGTAGAAGTTCACAGCAAGTTCGTCGTCTTCGATGGCCGAGCCGTCAAGCTCTCAGTGGATCAAGTCTCCCGCGACCAGGCTCGCTGCTTCCTCCTCACCAGTCCCCCGGGCTCGGCCTCGACGCCACCGACCTCCTCCGTCAGAATCCAGCTTTGCTGCCGTCTCCTCCGCTCACTTCCTGTAGCTGCCAACCTTCGTCAGTGGCTCTCCAACCGATCCTTGCTGCAGTTTGAAACGGGAGGCAGGCAGCAGCCTCCTCGCATACAGGGCGGCTCCGTTGGAGAGCGTGAGAGTTGTAGAGGAGAGGCTGCGTCGTATGCTGGAGCGCTCTCAGCTCGCAACTCCACCATAGACGAGGAAGAGGTCGAAGAGAGGGACGGGCTGACTCGCTTGCAAGCCGAGCATGTCTCCTCGCTTCCTCTCCAGCGTCCCAGGTCAGGTGGAGCGGATCGCGCCCCGACCTGGTCGCAACTTGTGGCTGATGGGTTCTATGTGAGCACCAAGGATGGAAGGGTCTGCCTTGAGCCGAGCTCAGAGGAGGCAAGGAGGGTCACCCTCCGCCACAGGGTCTTGTCTGCATTGCGATCGGCAGCTATGGTGCTGGAAGCCAGGAGGAGGAGAGCAAGACCCGTCTCAAGGTGATCCGATCGCCTCTTGCAGTGCAGGGACTCGAAGAGACTCAGTGGGGGAAGGAGGAGGAGGAGGAGGAGGAGGAGGAGGAGGAGGAGGAGGAGGAGGAGGAGGAGGAGGAGGATCCTTGTTGTGTTTGACCAGACACGAGCCAATCGGTTGACTGATTTCGCAGGTGGAACCGCGCGAGCATGCTGCTGGATCGCTGGAATGAAGAGTTCTTCTGCCATGACTGACCGGTCTGCCCCTGGCTCGAACTCAGTCCACTAGTCTAGTAGTGGCACAGATGACGATGTTCCGGCAGCTGCCATGACAGTGGGCACTGGCAGGCCCTCGGCACAGGCTGTGCCAGTCATGATGTGTCATAACCGCAAAACCCTTCACTGGGCCTGTGACATCCGACGGTGAGTCACAGTGAACTTCGGACTCACTGAAGAAACTTTCGGCTCTGGACACCGTGAATAAAACTTGTCGAGTCAAGTTCTGGTCAGGGTCAGGACACTGTTGTTGAGGCTCTGAAAGTCGAGTCCAATGACGACCCTTTATGCTATTCAGTCGCCACAGACCGCCATGTAGCGCGGCAGAGCTACAAAGAGGAGGGCCTCCCTCAGCTGTATGATTGAGGCTCCGCTCATGCGACGGTCACAGTCTACCGTATGATCCGAGTGTCATGCCGAAGTTTAAGCGGCTTCACAGTGATGCTGCAGTTGAACGCTCGGCCATCGTGACAGTGACACCGGCCTGTCTTCTGCACTGCCCGAGTCAACGTCAATTCTTCACCGTCATCTGATCTGCCAGGCTCAGAAGACGATAAGAATGGGATGCTCAGATGACGATGAATAAGAATGATCATTTCAATCATGGCATCGAATTGCCGGACGCGGCGGTGACAGTCACCCGTCGGCCCGGCATTGCCGGGCGGAGTCCGATCGTCCAGGCTGCCCGCCGGCCCGGCGGGACTCCGAGTCCCGGCCGGCCGCGCCGCCGGGGGCGGCGAGTCACGGTCCCGGGTCCGGGGAACCGTTGACTCGGGTGACGGTGACTTCCGATCACTGAGTGCGCAGTGACTTCAATGAACTGAGTCAGGACCGTGGACTCCGTTGAACTTGAGTGAAAGAGGGGAAACCGGGACTCGGGGGCCGGGAACTTCAGTGAAGAGAGAAGAAAAAAAAAGTGATTAACTCATTCAAGTTTACAAACTGGAATCTGGAATTTACAGGGAGCCGGCGGACCGTCGCCGCCGACGGCCCGGGCTTCCGATTGGCACTGAGCAACCGGCGGCGGCGCCCGGCCGCGAAGCCTGGCCCGGCCCGTCCGATCATCCGATTGCACTCAGTTACTCAGTGGCACGGTAGTAGGCTAGTCGTTCCGGGGCCTGTTTACTCAGGTCATGCTCCCAAGCGATGCTCATCCTGTCGAAGGGGTGGGGTGATGTCAGCAAGGGATAGGATAGGCAAGATAAGGGTCATTTCTCATAGGTTTATACCGGTGCCCCAAAGAGGTATCTTCACATCACCCCTATCTTATCCTACGGAGAGGTCCGATCTTCTTCTTATTCTTTTTTTCTAATTTTTGAATGTGACCACCGTGCCGTGCAGTAAAGGAGACCAAGATGTGTATGACCCCCTCCCACTAACCCTTATTCAGATAGTTCACCACCCCACCTCTCTTTTCCCAACCGTGTCTCGGAAACACCACCCTTCCCCACTCAACACCCTCATGTACTTTTCAACTACCCACCCACCATTAAAGTTAGCGCCTGAAATCTTGTATCCTGCCCCCCACTCCAACCCGACCTGTTTCTCGGTGCCTCGGGGAGGTCCCTGCCAGTGAGACTAAAACTATTTTATAATAGAACACGAAAGGACGCTTTTTCGTTTCAAGTCGTTCAACACCGTCTTCTAGCTTTCCTCCGGCGTAGAGCATCGAAAGCGAGTATTTCCCAATAAGAAGGTCATTCAAACGAAATTTGTCAATAAATTTGAAACTTGTCTCTCTATATTAGTATTTTGAATCTCATCAACACAAATGCATGCAGCTTGATGCTTTCAAATAACCTTATGGCGAATAAATCCTGGTCTGGCCATGTACCCTACTACTACCCATGTGATGCTCTTACAAAAAGGAGGTAGGGTAGATAGAAGGAGCTCTCCGGTCAGTTGTGACCTACTGGGGTAGTCCGATGATCGGTACTGTGAAGCACTGTACTTTAACCTCCTTTCATTTAAATTGATTTAACTCCCTTAAAGGACCCTACCCCCCATATGGCTTCTTCATTTGACTGCACCGGTCATTTCACCCGGAACGGTTCCACCGACGTGGACACGACCTGTTCGTTGCATGGGAGACTGAGCAAGCACGTCATTAATGGCCATGGTTGAGTGATGCCCTCTTTCAACTAGTGCTCCAATCAAAGTTTATTGTTGGTTGTACCATATCCCAAAGATATTCCACCTTAGATTCCCACACCAACGATAGTCTGTGCACTGTGCTAGACTGTACCCCACCCCCAATCCTCCTGTCGACCCACCAAGATTTTTCAATTATTATTTACCATATTTTATACCAAAAATTGAGATTTAGTTTTAAGCCTTTTTTTTTGTTTTAACACAAGTGCCATAATCGGCACAAGTGCTGTTGTAGGGGTGGGTACCTACCCGACCTGATCTCAATGAACTACCCCTATCTCCCATTGTTGCTGTGTGTTTATAGCTCAATGGCACGGGGTATATGGGCTTATCAGTATAGGGGTGGTCCGACAATGGGGTGGTCCGTATATGAAGGAGATAGGGAGATCGCAACGATCCAGCTATAAGGTGGATTTTGTAGACCCTTCCCCATTCTCCACCACCCCACCGTCAACGAGATAATAAGCACCCGTAACTGACCCTCTAATCTTTGGGAAAGGGTGGGGTACTTGGACCCGTGCACCCTCCTGTCCTCGACGCTTTCCGCTTGCTTGTTCCTGCGCATGCTGTCCGTCGCCTAGTCTCACCCCCTTTGCACCCCCTCCCCCTCCGTCCCCTGTCTGGGATTTTCGTGTTGGCCCTCAGCACATTGTAGCTCGGGCGCATGAGCTAGCTTTCTAGAAGCGCTTCTTGTCTTCCTTTCTGAGTGATTACGTGGATCCTGCATGTCCTGACGTGCTCCGTACCCGTTTGCTGTTAGTCCCTCACTGTGCATGAGAAAGCATCAGAAGTCATTGATACCCATGTCGTCAGAGCTGCCTGACTCATTGTGATTGTTGCATAATTCTGCTAAGCCTATGCCAGCAGGGTGTGCTGAATTGCATGCAGTGAATCTGATACTGTCCATTGTATGCCCAAGTTTGCGTCTGCTGCAAGTGCTTTTTGGGCCTCCCAGTTCTTGTCTCTCTATCCCAAACAAGCGTGAGGATCAGGCCTAGTTGAATAGTGTCAATAGACCGTTGAGAATCTTGTCATTGTTTGCCAGCATATATCACAAAGTTACTCAACGTTTGTCAACGTTTGTCGCAGTGGGCCCCAGTCCCCTATGTTGGTCCTCGTTGTATTACCTAAGAATACCCCTGTATATGCTCATCTTTACCATTTCAGACGCTTTCATGTATGTCAGTTTTGCTGTTTTGGTTGACTTTATATTTGAAAATGATCTTGCATGAACAAGCGTGATTTGACCGTTGTGTACAGATCGACGTCTGGTTCTACTGTCTGGCATAGTGCTTCTGTTAGGGAACAGTCGAATTCATCCAGACAGTATACAGCTTGCTGTAGCAGGTATTGGCACAACGGCGCAATCTGCTTAATCCTTGCAACGGCAAGTCTAGAGATGGCAAAGGAAGGCGCTGGCATGGGAGACAGTGCGGGGCTGGGCAATGGATATGTTTCAATCCTTCCCATGTCCGACAACGGTTGCAGTCTCTCTGGGCAGCAAAGACAGCAAGTCGTCAAGCCCAGGATCAAGAGAAGGAAGAATCCTGAGGCCCACGATCCTTCGGAAGCCTTCCCAGTCGTGCTGAGCGCAGAGCTGCTGAAGAAACACTTTCACTTGCCACTATGCGTTGCCGCCAAGAAGATTGGGGTTTGTACGACTGCGCTCAAACAGTGAGTTAGAGATCAATTGATGTCATGTGAATGTGGGAGGGGATGATTGACACGTTGGTGCGTCGCAGGGGATGTCGAAAGATTGGAATCAAGAAGTGGCCTCATCGAAAGATCAAGATGTTGGAGCGATGCCGCGCTATCAACACAAGGAAAGAAGGAGGCAGCAACGATCAACTTCAGGTTGTGCAATACTGCTCCACGACTTGTCTCTCCTTACAACCTTCAGGACTTGGAACGAGAGCTAAGCGGTATAGATGGAGCTTGCGACTTGTTGGAGGTGACCTGTCGATGATAAAGGAGATTGTTGCTGTTCTCATGTATATCTTGCAGTCCCGCAACGTCAACAGCATGCTTGATAGCGATGACAATTCTTCCATCTGTCCTTCAGAGATGTCACAGGTGCTGATCAATCGTCGTGCACTTCTCAGCTGATGTCGGTTCAGGCATCGACAGCAGGACTTCATATCGACGACAAAAGTCGATCTGCAGCATCCATCGCAGCGGTAATCCAAACCTTAGGACTCTCTTCTCCTCATGACATTTCCCGGACAGTTGTCCAATCAGATGGGAAGGGACGACATCTTCGCGCGCAGAAATTCCATCTGGGAGAATGTTGTGAGAAACTGCGACGTGTCCGGGGAGATGGACGATAGGAGTTTGACCTCGTCGAACAACGTGACGACTATTGATTGCTTGTAGACTCGTTGCTTACTGCTTCTGCAGGATGCCTTCGAGGACATGCCGGACTACAACTATTGGGAATCAGGTAAGAGTGGTCTACTGCTGGGTTACATGCAACTTTGTAACAAGCTTCCTAGGATCTCAAGCGCTTCTGAGGCCTTTGAATCAAGCGATCAGAGGTGGCTTCTTGGACAATCAGAGCTCTCACCGTGGGTCGGAGGATGAAGACAGGGCATCTCCTGCATCAAACCATAGTGGATCCAGCATTCCTGCGTCCCTCTTCACTTCCAACTGGATTCAGAACTTGCAGAATCGAGTCCCGAAGACGGAGTTCAGTGATGACGCTGCTTCACAAGATTCTGCACGCGGGGATCGGGCGAGTAGCACGAAAGATGCAGGAGAGGAGTCTCTTGCATGGACTGCCATCCACGAGCTGCAGAGCATGCAGGTGACGAGATGCTCGACTTCTCGACAGCGTCAGCCCCAGCTGACTCCTTCCCCGTTCTTGCAGACTCTCACTCAGGCGCTTCTTACCGAGCATGCGAACATGGTGAACGAGCTTCTGAGCGCACAAGAGCTGCTGCTGAAGGAGCGGAAGCACTGCCGTGAGCTGCAGGTAAGGAGGTGGGAGGTACAGGAGGTGTTGATCTTTGACGTGCGGGGTTAGGACAACATCAATGAGCTCAAGAAGACAGTCTCTCAACTGCAGATGCAGACAAGAAATGTAAATGATATGAGCGGAACCCTCGTCGCCTAAGGATGGGAAGCACTTGTATATGAGATGGAAGCATCATGTAGCCATAGCCTTTAGCGGTGACCTCATCGTTCTCACATAGTGTATCAGTAAAATTAGAAAATATATTCGTGGAAGTGATCAACACGCCAGTATGTTGGATGTCTGTTTGTTGGCAACAATGATGAATGTATTCTGTTGCAGAGGGCCACATGGCAACGATTTTAAGCCTGGGCCTCTGACAACTAGCACAACGTTCGGAGAAATGGATCCTCGCAGAATCAGGGAGCTGAAACAGCATTATGACCTGTCACGTGGATGGGACAGGGAAGATGTCGGAGGTCGTCATCACTCGTAACATTTTAATCGCTTCACTCTTCAACATCTGTGCATCACATGGAGCTGGACGCCGCCGCGAACAGGCTTGCGTTAAGAATAGACAGAAAGGAATAACAGACACAAAGTTTGACATTCTGACACTTGACACCGTCGAAACATTCATGTTATGAGACCGGGCTGGCAGCTGCTCCAATCCCCTCGCAAGCTCACTGGCTCACTTGCTTCACTACAGCTCGCCCGTTGTTGCCCATCCTGCAGTCGAGTTGGTGACACGTCAGCGACGTCAATGATGTGTTTCACTCTTGCCGAACCTTCGCAATGAGAGAATGGATCGCACATCCTTGAGAAGCACCAGACCCGAGAGGATCTAGGACCAGTATGAGAAGCAGCTGCTGCACTGCCTCCTCTCTCTCCCTCCCTCCTTGTCTGCTAGCTCATCCACCCAATCTCAATGCACCCAATCTTCACAGGCTCCACTGTCATCGTATCCATGTTCATCATTACCACAACTATCTCCTTCATATCATCCTCCTCCTCCTCCATCACCACCACAACCTCCTCCTCCTCCTCATCATCATCATCATCATCATCGTGCTCATCATCGCCATCTCCATCACTATCATCCGATCCCTTCCATTGCCTACCAGCCCTCAATCAATCAATCAACATCTATCACTCACAGGTAGCAGAGAGAGGAGAGCATCGTCGTTGGGGTCGTTGTGCCACGTCTGGATAGGGATGCCGTTGTCTGCCTGCTCGTCTACTTCAGCCACCGGCAAACGTTGCACATCATGTTAAGACATGTAGACTGTATGCCGCCGGACAGTTGTCAACGATCACGACTTGGCTGAGGTCCTAGCAGAAGCAAACTCAACAGACACAAAAAGAGCCAAGTGTCGCCTTACCTGCCGGACAACCGAGATGTCCTTGAGAAAATTTCCCTGCGATGTTGGTGAGAGTGCCGAATGCATCGTCGTCGTCGTCGTCGTCATCATCATCATCATCATCAGTAGCAGCAGCAGCAGCAGCAGCAGCAGAAGCAGCAGCATAATCAGCATCATCATAATCAGTATCATCATTCATCTTTCACAAATTCCATATCATCATCTTCGTCGTTATCATTGAAGTCATCTCCACGGACATCTTCACCTGCTCCACCCGACAGGAAGGTCGGAAAAACGACGAGAGATGCACTTTCCAGGGTCGATGAGGTCGATGACAGGATCAGCGTAGTGCTGCAGATGCTGTAAGCTCCAAGAGAAGAGAGAGAGGGAGGGAGGGGGAAAGAGAGCAACGAGAGGACAGAGGAACGAGATGAGAGAGGATGGCCGAGATACGAGGGGAAAGCGAGGGGGGGGGGCGGGGGGGGTTGGGGGAGGGGCAGGAGGAAAAAGATTTCAACCACCTGGAGGGAGGCGGTGAAAACAACCACCTCGTACCACCTTGACATAGCTTGCAGAAACAAGGACGTGTGGGGGCGAACAGCAACCTGGAAACAGCACAAGACTTATGTCAGGAAAGACTGAAGACAACCATGACAGGAGAGGCTGCGGAGGCGCTGCCGGACGGCGCGGGGAGGACACAAAACTCTTCCAACTCACATAGAAGGTGCAGCTGCGCTGGTCGCCGGACGCCGGGATGTGAATCTTCCAATTGTAGTAGTCGAGGGGCTGCGAGGGATCGCAGGCATCACTCGGCGAGGACAGGCAGCAGGACACGCTCACCTTGACGCTGCTGTGGACGAGAGTCTCGTCGAGATCGAGAATCTGCAAGAGTTGGGGTCAGGTCGCTCTGCCGATGATGCAAGGATAGGAATGCAAGCTCTGGGACCCACCAACGTCATCTTCTTGGAGTGGCATGCGTCCGCTATCTGACACTTGAGCTTGCTGTCCCTGGCATGCAGGAAGGGATCCGGATAAGACATGCATGCCGTCTTGAGGACCAACCAGATTCTGCGCAGGAAGGAAAATTTCCTCGCTGTTACAGAGAAGAGCTTCTCAAGAAGGACCTCCAACCCGAAACAATTCTTCATCCTCTAGCTATCACAAGCTTCGTGCTGGGCGACGGACCACAGCACATCCGTGCATCATCGTCACCGCATCTGATGCCTGGCCGCTCACAGCATGTCGCCTCGGAATCTCTCTCCTGCCGCTCCTGGCAACTCCTAACAAGATCTTCAACACCATGTCACGCATTGAGCACGTGAGGATAAGCATATTTCTAAAGACTGTGGACAAATGAGCCTTCTTCAATTTTCTCCTATTTGTCTTTAAATGATCTTTCGCTATCGCCATTTCTTCTCCTTACAAAACTCCCTGATATCTGACTGCTTCTTTTTCTCCTCCTCTGACTCCTATTGGAAACTAGCATAGCATTTCTTCTCATGTATCCCAGAGGAGTAGCAGGAAACCGCATCATCTCTTCAGCCATCCTCCTGATTTCCATACCCTCGCTCGTTTTCTCAGCTAATACAAATGCTGGCCCATCGCACTCAACTCGAGCTCTCTTGTCATTCTCCTGATCTACAACTGACATCCTGACATCCTTGATGTCCTCTTCGACATGCTGCTGCTGCTGCTGCTGCTGCTGCTGCTGCTGCTTCATCCCTGTACTATCACCCCTCGTTCACTTCCCCTCACCGCTTCTCCCTCTTTCCCCATTTTCGTTCTATGCCCCCGCCAGTAGGAAATCAGTGTCTGAATGTCAATTGGACTCTCCAAATTTGAAATCTAAGAATAATATTTCGAGACAGACAATGGATTTACAGGGGCCGAATAAAAAACAAGATGTAAAATCATAGTATGCTTTATATACCACTTCATAAAATAGTTTTAATACAATTTTCCTACAAATCTTGTACTGAAATATTATAACATTTTATTGAATCGTAGTGCAATGGACTGTTTTCAGTCAACCAGCACCGGCGGGTGTGAGGCCCGGCCCGGCCCGGCCCGTTGGCCAGTGACACTTTCCAGATCTGCCCCTGTTCCATTTTTGCTGTCTTATTCTAAGCTGGTAGTAATACTTTGAGGCGGGCTTGTTCAGCTAGTTCCGTAAAGTTGGATCCGTCCCGATATGGCAGTACAGCAGCAGGAGGGAGTCTGCGGCGAAGGAGGGAGGACGGTGAACGTTTGAAGCATGAAGACTTGTCCTCTATCGTGGATGATGAGGAGGATAGAGTGAATTGGCGGGCGGCTCAAAGCCATGCCCCTCAAGGTCTTATATGGGAGGCAGAGGTTTCCAGCGTTGCTGCTGCTGTCGCTATCGTCCTTCATGCTGGATGTGAGAGGGAAGAGGAGAGAGAGCGGTTCCAACACATCCGTGACTCCTCTTATTCTTCTTGTGGATGTGTACGATACAACTTTCCTGGTCGGGAGCAAGGACAGGTGTCTGCCAGCATGCAGAGATGGATCGGAAGGCGAGTGCAGGAAGGACCTGGGCAATGACGACGTCACCAGGTTCGGGCTCGGTCAGAGAAGGATGTTTGGGATAGTGAGAGACAACGGATGCCCCTTTCCTCATCTCAAGTCGATGAAGGAGAGTGCGCTCGCCCAGAACAAGATCTCAGCGGTGATCCACACGGATTTTGTGCTCCAGGATGATTACGACGAGTGCAGCTCCGCTGCTCTTGCTCAGAGTCCCTTCGTTGGAGGCCATGAAGTCCTCAACTACAGCAGTGCGTTGAAAGTAGCCTGGCTGGTAGAGCCGCGGCAGCTCTCCTCCGCTTCATATGCCGTGGCGTCTGCTGCGCGGGAAAAGTTCGATCTCATCTTCACGCACATGCAGGAATACGTGAGAGCGGATAGCAGAAAGTTCCGCTTCTGCCCGTTCGGGACGACCTATCTCCGGAGAAAACTCCACAAGATGCACAACAAGACCAGACGGGTGTCCATCATAGCGTCGAGGAAGGGCTACGACGAGGGAGGGATGGAGGGACACAGGATGCGGCACAATGTCATCCGCTCCTTCTCCTCGAGGATCGACGGGCTGTTTGCGAGCGGGTACGAGGGAAGCGAGCGAGGATGGCAGGACAACAAGGCGGCGGGGCTGCAGGACTTCATGTTCTCCATCGTTATAGAGAATGTGAAGGAGGATTGCTGGTTCACAGAGAAACTTCTCGATTGTTTCCTCACAGGGACGGTTCCAATCTACTGGGGTTGCCCCTCCATCCACGAGCACTTTGATACCAGGGGGATGATCCTACTCGAGGACGTGAGGGCGCTGGACGAGATCCTCGGCCGTCTCTCTCCGATGCTCTACGACGAGTTGCTCCCTTTCGCCCGCAGCAACTTCAAGACGGCTCAGCGGCATTACCTGGATCCTCTCCTCTGGATGTGGGAGAGAGAAATCTCTCCCCTGCTCCGTGAAGTGGAGGAGGGGAGATACCGGCCAGTCAGCCAGGTGCGACCATGCAACGTCTCGCTCACCCCTGCAGAGCAGGAGGAGGACGCCTTAGCTGACTCGGCTGACTTAGCTGAAAGCCCGGACTTGATCATCCTCTTGCTAGTAGATAGGGAAGTCAGCCGGCACTTCCTCGCGCGGACGTTGGAGAGCATCCTTGGACAATCCTACGAGGGATGGAGGTGTATAGTGGCCGCGAACAATGCGAGTCTTCAGGACGTGCGACATGTAATGGAGGAACTGAATGTTGCCGTCGACACAGGCGGCAAATTTACACTGCATGTATCCGGGAAGGGAGACAGGGAGGAGTACTCGCCTATCTACCACATCCTGTACTCACTGGAAACATTGCAAGACTCCGATGTCGTCCTCCTCCTCCAGGGGGGCGACTGGCTGCACGGGCGACGATCGTTGTGGGAGATCGCGAGGGCATACCGAGGAAACGTCTGGCTCACCTACGGCAGGGCGATTGAATACCCGTCCGGAAAGGTTCAGGCTCATGTGCGAGGGATGAGCGAGGAAGAGGTGAAGGGCAACAGAGCCCGCTACATCGGCCACTGGACTTTCGGTCCTCCGTACTCCTTCAAGGTGTGACACGTGGGAGGAGGAGGAGGAGGGAAGTGACTGTGGATCCTTAGGTTGGTCTCGTTCGCGGCATCCACACTCACGACTTGACGTCCAACCTCAACCGCGACGTCCTGTTGACCTCCCTGTTCGATCGCGGCAAGCCAGAGCACGTCAAACTCGACGAGATGTACATGCAGAGCAGGGTAGACTTCAAGTCTCAGCGCAAGTTCGTAGATACCTTCCTCCCGCCCCCGGTGTGGGAGCCTGCGCTAATCTGGCCCCTCGTAGAGGTGAAGATGAGGTGCATTGCGAAAGTTCCCTCTGATGGAGGACGAAGATGGCAGGTCGCCACGTCCTCTACCTCGATCGGATCGTCTACGTCTTCAACGTCCTCACGAGGAAGGAGCTCCACCGGCACTCCGGCATCTTCGGCCATCCGGCGGTCAGCATGGTGAAGCTAGAGCATACGACAAGAGTGGAGGGAGGAGGATGAGGAGAGCCTGGCAGGTGCGAGGACTTCCTCGATACACTCCGCTTGTTCCCCTCCATGCTCATGAGGGGAAGGTCTGCTCAAGGTCCTGTCATCCTCCTCTTAAGCACGTGTAGGTCAAGTGGCTGCAGCCGAGAGATGGTGAGATCTTGGTTGTGGAGGAGCTCTGCCAGGTGAGGACAAGGGAGGAGAAGCTATCCCCTTGCTAACTCTCCCTCCCTCCTCCCTCCTCCCTCCTCCCTCCTCCCTCCTCCCTCCTCCCTCCTCCCTCCTCCCTCTCTCTCTGTCTCGAAAGGACGGAGGAGACTGCAGTATCGTGATGGAGGTGGAGACGACATCCCTCGACATTCCCTGGCAAGGCTGCTTGAGAGGCTGGTTGAATCTCTTCCCCATCTTGGAGATCTGCTCTGCTCAGTTCCATGGGAAAATCTCCATCCTCAGCCTTCCATCGGGCGCCTACAACCTCGAGCTTCAATTCATCCCGAACCCGGACTCTCATCTGCAGCAAAGAGAGATTGAGGACAAGCTCACCTTCTACGTGAGGAGAGCGCACGAGGTACCTTCCCCCCGCCTTCCCCTTGCCCCCTCTCCACCACACGCTCCACCTGACATCGTTTCGTGTACTGATTTCGACTATAGCCAGCCACCGTCATGGATGTTTTCCCAGGTACCTTTGCTTTCCCTCATTGCCCCCTCCCCTGCTTCGCGATTCCTCTACCCACATTTCGAACGTTTTGATGGAGCGAGCAGAAGTTGAATTCAATCAAGTCATCGAACAACCAGAGTTCCGAGCGCCAAGGGTCAGGTGGGTTGAGTAAACAATGTCGAGAAGCGAAAATGATTTATTCAAGCAAAATGAACTCTCAACGGATCCCTCGAACAACGATCAAAGCCTTAAACATTACAAACAGAAGCTCCAGCTTGAAGAAACAGCTGTCATCTCGCACAAGCAATCATCACACTTTCACTCTAGTTGGCCATGTCCTTCATATCAATAACCTGCTCCTTGCCCATGGCAATGAGGACAGTTACAAGAGTGTCGGTTCCCGCGTCGAAGCGCTCCTGGAGCTTCTTGGAGATGGTCTCATCCTCAGGAAGCTTCAAGTCGTCGCGCATATCGCCGTCCTTGGTCATGAGACTCAAGAACCCGTCCTCGCTAATGTCGCAAAGCTGGTACTCAGCACGGGTGACGATGGGCTCGGACAGCTGGGCAGAGGCAGGGCAGATAGCTTCGTACTTCTTCGAAGTGAAGATGTCGATGCCGACGAAGTGACACTTGGCTGCTCCGTGCTTTCCAACCTTAGCCTTGGACACGTCGACGATCTTGCAGGGCTGTCCCTTGATCACAAGGAAGCCTCCCTTGCGAGCAGCTCCTGCTTCGATGGGGGTGCAGTCAGCCGCCCCGGAGTCAGCCGCATCATAATCATCATCGGAAGACATCCTGTAATTATAAGGGTGAGAAACTTTATCGCAACTCAAACATTCAGTAGCAAGAAGCTTAAACCCATGAATTTGATTCTCTGCAATGCTCGTGGAAACTATTTCTTCCAAGGAAATCACAGCTAAAAGTGCGTGCAAATTGACATCAATGATTGAATGGATATGGAATCTCACAAACTAACATCCTTAGCGTGTCGCAGCTGAAGAAAGGCGAACTATTCAAGTATCAAGCTGCGAACAAGCAAATTTTGATGTGTGGTTTGTGAACGAACAGTTTTCAGACGAAATTGAAAACAAGAAAGATTGCATGAGCAGGTAGGCATGGGAAAAACGATCCTAAAATAGGTGAGATCGAGGAAGAGCACAAAAACAAGGGAGCGCTGTCCACGCTTACAAAAGGCAAAGGATCGTTGTGAAATGGTTCAAGATGGTCATAACTTCGATGACAACGTAGTGCTAGATCTGTGCAATCACAAGATAAGAGGAGAGAGAGAGAGGGACCAGGAGGATCAGAGCAGGCAGAGCAGGAGGAGCAGGTGGGGCAGGCAGAGCAGGAGGAGCAGGAGGGGCAGGAGGCAGGAGGAGCCATTGCAAGAAGAAGCGCCATGTCAGAGGCTGCCGTCACGTGAATGGCCTGCATCACCCCACCCCTGTCTTTGTCATCTCAATGGATTGCCACCCTACCATATTTTCCCCTACCCTATGTTTTTGTACCCCTATGTTTTCAGTACCCCAATTTAGCTATTTGAAATAGGGGTGATGGTCTTTCACAAACCCTACCATCGATCCCATACAACACCTCTACCCACCTCGATTGGATGGAACCCCAATTTTTATCCCTACCCCTGCCATGCTTTTCTATTACCCCGTCCTTCTCCCATCCCTGATCATCCCTGCAAATAAGTACCCCACCCTCTTTCTCCGATGCTCAGAACCCCACCATCCCTACCTCATGACCCAATTTACCACCCCTGCCACGGGACCTTACCTCTGAAGGCCCCACCCCTAGAACAGGAAAAGTACCCCTACCTTCCTCTGACTGTAGGTACCTTTGGTTTATTTTTGACAGAGCTACGTTAGAGTTCTGTACACCTGCCCCTCACCCCTGGTACCCCCTACCCCCAATTACAAGCTCAAACTACCCCCTGCATACCATTTGCTTAGATGATCTAGGACCTCATCCCCAAGCAGCCCGGGCCCGGTCTGATAGGCTGCACTCATGGCTGCACTACTGAAGGCTGTCTGAAAGCCCGGGCAATTTTAAGATTTGACCAGAGATTGACCACAATAATGCTCAGGCGTGCGGTGGCGACGGCGGCGGCGGCCATGGCGGCGGCATGTGGCTCTTTCAGCGAGGGTTCAGACCATGCTGTGCGTGTGGGAGGAGGAAGAGCCCTAGCCCATGGGATTCTCTTTGCGTCATCCAACGGTGCTGGAGCAAGGGGGATCAGAACGATGTCTGGACTAGACCACGAGGAGCAATGGGCTCTTGGGGGGTTTGACGCGCTAGGACATGATACTGGGCTGGAGGATGTGTGTCCTGACGTCCATGAGATGTTCGTCTACTTCGATCAGACATACTTCAACGGGATGCTGCAGAGAAATGCTGTGATGGTCGAGTGGAGTCGGCGGATGACCCTGTGCGCTGGACAGTGCTCCTACCGGGGAAGAGAATCGCTCTGTAGGATAGCTCTGTCAGAGCCTCTTCTCAAGTACAGGACGAGCAAAGAAGTGAAAGAAACACTCTTGCACGAGATGATCCATGCATGGCAGTTCGTTACCGACGGAAACCGCGACAGGGAGGACCATGGCCCGAAGTTTCTCGGGAAGATGGAAGAGATCAACGGAGGGGCGAAGCGCGACATGTATGCAAATGACGTCTCATCATGATGTTGATGCTGGAGGATATGACGCTCTTGCTCCCTCAGCTACAGGCCGCAGGCTGGATACGCAGTCGCTGTCTACCACACCTTCCACCAGGAGGTGAACTTTCACCGGCAGGTACGACTGCGCATGCGGTACCTGGGAGGTTCGACCTGATGGTGGGGGCTGGGCAGCACTGGTGGCAATGCTTCTCGTGCGGCAAGCAGGTGAGAAGGTCGATGAATCGACCGCCGTCGGAGAAGGACTGCAGGTGCCCTCATGAATCTTGGCCTCCCCGGCTCTGAACGTGGTTGTCGACGCAAGGCTGTACCGGAAGAACAAGAAGACGGTCAGTTGCTCTGATCCGAGGTGACGTGCGATCTCTGTTCCATGTTACTCCACTGGGATGACGGCAAGGGAGGCAGATGCCTGTGGCACGTGCACGAGGCTACTTGCGGACAGCCTTTCACCAAGACCAGGAGCCCGTCACCGCCGAAGAAGAAGAACTGCAGGTTCTTGGCGCTCCACTGCCATGCCTGTGAGTGAGCGCGTGCTGGTGCAGGGGAAAGGATGCGAGAAGGATTGCGAAGAGCGAGAGCTCGACATGTAGCAGAGAGTCGACAAGACAGTCCGACCAGCAGCCATCAGTGGCAAACTCAGGCTGGCAAGAGGGTGATGGTGGTGGTGATGGTGAGAATGATCTGAGGCCGGGAGGATGAAGACTGATTTCTTTGGAGCAGAGACAACGGTAGAGAGCGTGGAGGTTGCATGCCCTGTATGCACCCGAAGGTTTCCTGATGAGGTCAGGCCGACAGATGAATGGGGGATGGGGACTGAACAATACATTCAGAGAGATGTTATGGCGCATATCGACATGTGTTTAGCTAGACAAAAATTGTGTTCAAGATGAGAACTCTAGGAGTCTCTGCGCGATGGGGAAGAGCACAAAAGGTTGTGTTAACAGACGGAGGAGACGGCTCCTACAGTCTTGATCGTTTCGATGTATCATAGTAAACTGGCCCTTCTTTGAGCAGAAAGACCTGAAGTTGTGAAGGTCAACTTTCACAAGGATTGCACTAGAGATATCAAGACTCTACCTTCATGCCATGAGACCAAATGGTGAAGTAAACATCCCAAATGATACTCCTGCAAGCCGTCAGCGAGCAGGACTGTGTCGACCAGCCCGCCCTACCTGACGTCGAAGTCGAAGAAGTACATATCCTCCCAAGACATGGCCTTCAGGACCGTGTACATGTTCTCCGACTCGAAAAACCACTGCCAACAAGCAGATCAGCATCCCCTCGTGCTCCTCCCGGCTCTGCCGACCTCGTTCATGGTGAAGTACTTGAGCACACCAAGGGCGTCCTTGATCTTCTTCATCGTCCTCGCCGCATCTGCCTTGCCCCCCTGCCACGTCCCATCCTCACCGCTGCTCTCTGGCAGTTTCCACAGACCTTGAGCCTTGAAACAACGTCATGCGCCACCGCTGGGAGCTGATGCAGCAACAAGTCCAGCAGCCGGTAGACCGTCGAGCTCCTGGTCCACCTACATCTCCTTTAGCGACAGCAGAGGAGGAGGTGGTGGATTGGGAGGGGAAGGAACTGGGGGCAGGATGGTGGAGGCGAGGGGGAAGGCTGTGGGAGACCTGAAGAAGATGGGTCCTCGGCTCTTGTCAGTCGGGTGTCTGTGGTAGTAGCCGGGCATGGCTTCGAGCATGAACTTCCAAGGGATGGGATTCCTTCCTGAGCTGCCGATGTTGACTATCTTGAGAGAAGATCGGCCTCCAGTGAAAGTCAGTGATTGTGAACGAGACAATTCTAGAGAAAGAAATTCTAGAGTTGGGGAGGGGGAGGGAGGAATGCAAGGAGGAGGAGGAGGAAACGGAGAAGGTAAAAGAATCAAAGATGGAATTTTGACACACCCAAACTTCCTTCCTTCCCAGACGAGACAAACCATGCACAAGAAAGCATGCAGTTGACGACAAAATCGACAGGAATGAAGTCCACAACAAAGTCATCTCGGCCAGGAGCTACGTGTAGGACCCCAGCTGGAGGGAGCTATGGTCAGTGTCCGGCAGCGTCACAAGGCAACTTTACAACCTGCAACTGCCAAGACCAGCCCCGTGGGCCCCACAAGAGTATCAATCCACCCTGACACTCCTGTCAGCCCTCCCTCCCTCCCTCTCCCTCCTCCCTCCTCCCTTCCCCTCCTCCCTCCCCAACATCCTCCCCCTTCCAACTCCCTCCTCTCATCGCGCCGTGGCTCTGCACCTGGCTCAGGCTCCTTGTACGCACAGGTGACGATGGTCGGCCTTACGATCAGGTAGGGGAGGCTGATCATTAGAGTCACCGAGTGAGCGGCAGGAGCAGGAAAAGAGCGTCGGGTCTCACCTCTCGCCAAGATCACGTAGGACCAGCTCTCCGATACACCTGTGCGAGTTTCCTCACCGTCAGCGCTGCTGGCTCGCCTTGCTCAAGGAGGTCGTACTTGGTCAGGCAGTAGGAGTTGGGCCAGTGCCCGGAGGATTCGAGGATTTCCTCCGTCATCGCGCTGACTTCCTCTCTCGACATCTTGTCCACCCGCGACTTGAGCTGCCAGTAATCCGCAGGTACCGACCTGCCCGAACAGTTGACATCCAGCAAACACAACACAACACAAAGTAAGGACAAAGCAAAGGACGGAGTAAAGGCAACGTAAGGACAAAGTAAGGACAAAGTAAAGCTGGGACTACTCCCACTCTTCCCACCTGAACTCTTCCGGTATGACGTGGTTGGCTCTGACCGGTGCATTGACGTAGGCAGTGGAGACGTGGATCAGGGCCTCTAGCTTCTTGATGCTGCCATGAAGGAGCTCTCACCAGCCTCCTCCTCCTCCTCCCCTGTTCTTCTCACCTCTTGCAGATATCAACGAGGTGGATCATACTGTCCACGTTGATCTTGAAGGCAGTCTTGAGGTGCTCGTTGAAGTTGATGGTAGCAGCGCAATGGAACACATAGTTGACATGCTCCTTCACCAGCATGAAGTCCTCCTCCGACATGCCAAACCTTGGCAGGCAGACGTCGCCCTGCACGGCCCTGCACTTGCTCAGAGATTCTGGCCTGACACGACGGAGCTGGTTGAAACAAGAGGAAGGAAAAATCTCCTCCTGCAAACGTCGCTGGGCGGCGCTGCCGTTCTTGGTGTTTGACCGCAGCAACACGTACACCGTCTCTACCTCTGGGCAGCATCGGAGGATCTTCTCGAGAAGAGCCTGACCCCCACCAATCATTGACCGTCACCATGCCTCTCCTCCTTGTTACCTTGCCAAGAAATCCCGAGCATCCAGTGATGAGGACGCTGCTGCCTGAGAACTGCGACCTGACCCTGGACCCATGGCTGACATCTCCTCTGCCTTTCTCCTTCATGTCTGACTGTGTCATCGACGACAGGATCGGTTCCACATACGCCTTTTGCTCTGCACGCCCCTTGTTCTGACTCCCCCCTCCACTCTCTCCCCTCCTGCCCCTACTCCTCCTGCCTCTCCTCCTCCCTCCCTGCCTTCCGCTGCCACCCCTTCCTCTTCCTCAGGTATCAGTCACTCCTCGACGACCTGCCCATCACAGCGGCGATCTGCGAGCATCCCGAGAAAATCAGGATTCTCGACTCCCAGCCTCACAGATAGATCAGGCGCAAGGATGCGCCGCACCAGGCGCTGCACCTATCCGAGCATGTCCTGACTGACATCGAGGGGCTCGAGGAATGTGCTGACCTTCTTGTATGGCGTGACAAGCGACATCACCGGGAGGTAGAGGGAGGGGAACACGCGCTATGGTAGCGAAAGCACGGATGAGGAAGCGCTTGATGTTAGGGAGGACACGATGGCGATGTCGGATAGCAGCAGCAGCAGCCTCCACTGCGTCAAGAGAGGGAGCGGGTGTTTGGGGGGGGGGGGGGGGGGGGGAACAAGTGAAGATCCACGTTGCACTTTTGATTCGTACACGTTTGCAGTCTCGCACTCAAGATAAAGTCTATGTCTTGCCGTACCTGATATGAAATATGATGTGGATGCAACAGTTGTCTTTCATCAGATTAGCGCTGATCTTTTAGCGCTATTCTGATGAAGCGCCCAGCGGTCCCAGTCTTCCCGCAATCGACTTAGTCTTTCTGCCATTCGTCCATCATTGATATCGTTTACAAACCTTTTCTTGTTGGCTGGCTGAAATGAGAGGAACCCTAAGGTGTCCATGCTAGTGTAAAAAGAATGATTCGCTTGAGGTTCTGGATGACAGACGTTCATGTACAGAATCTGCTCATGTTTGATTGCATGCTGATCGTAATGGATGCCCTGGAAATCTTCAGTCGTATGAATAAAACCTGTTGCTCGCTTACATATTACTTGGTTTGCCGATGTGATTTGCAGAAAACAAGTGTATTCAAAATGATTCTTCAAGTCTACAACCATTCAGGGCTTCTGCCATGTGGAACAATGATGTTTGAGCCTGTCACACCGTCGAGCATGCAAATACACACATTTACATCAGGTCTCTCAGATTATCATATCAACATTCAGCCCGCTATCGTAAGGACATTAGGGTTATCAGCATTCTTTAATGGGCTTATCAAAAATGCACTCTTTTCAACGACATCAATACGTGCATTCTGTAAAGATCTAGTCCTTAGCTTGTCGAAAGCGATTGCCTACACGTCAAATCAAATCTCATCTAGCGAGTACTGCTGCTTTACGTCTCCTTACCTTTGTCCGTCATATGTCACCAGACTGGTCAAACTCAGCGTCATTGTTGTCATGACCAAGTTTAGGCATGTTAAACACAAAGCGATCCGCTCCGCCCGCGCTGCTGATTTCAAGCCTGCTCAAGAATTCTGCGAGGTCCAGATAGATCCTGCGGTAGTGAGCCACGGACTCTCGTTGCCGAGCATCTGTCGTCCTGCCCATTTCGGTCAACATCCTTGCCAACTCTATCTCAGTGAGAAAGGCCCAAGGCTTTCCACATTTCTCTGATGTATGCTCCCACCCTGAGGTGGACTTCCTGATGCAGGCGGCAACGTAGGGTTGTGGGTACATGTTTGATCTCGCTGGATGTGTAAATTTGTCTGCTGGCACTGCAAATCCTCGAGATGACAACTCTCGACCCAGCTCGTTGGCAAAGAACATAACCTGAGCATGCAACAACCTCGCCAAGTGACCCTCAGGGCTCTCTTGCTGCTGCAGACCACCACTCTGATTACTTACAGGCGTAAGAATGCTGGTCGGATTGGCTGTATAACCTGAGATGATTGCCCCAGCATACTGTGGCTTCATGTCTGGAAGAGGCCAATCGGCTTTGGGCATTCCACCTACCTTCCTCCAACCCCTACTTGCCATGCGGATCCCATTGCCTGGATTGCCTCCTCCATAAAACTCACGGTACCACTTGCCGAAATCTCTTCTCAGCCTTTCGAGAGCTCTTTGAGAGAACTGATCCGACAAGCAAGGGGTCAAGAAATAGTCAGAATGCATCAGAAGAAGCTTGTTGGTCGTATTGATTGCTGGCGCAAGGTCCAGCACCACATATGTAGCTCCAACTGAGTACGCCGCCCTCCAGATCTGATGAAAGAGAATTCCAGGACAATTATGCAGTTCTGCAGCCTCTTGACCCATATTGATCTGTTGGAATTTTTGAGTAAGAAAAGCATCAATGCGTTCAAACTCTTCTCCTGCAGCTACAAAAAACAGGCGCTTGTTGTTCCTAGTTCCTGGACCATCTGGAACCTCGAAAGCATGTGGCACGCAAAGCTCAGCAGTGCCGTTTGTATCTCGGAATTTCCTCGATGCTGCTTCAAGCGAGATGGAAGAACCCGTGCGGAGGCCCCGTGGCAGCCTTGATGATAAGTAAGCTAAGTAATCGCCTGCTATCTCGTCATGCTGATCTGTGTAAACGGCCTTGCGAAATGCCAGTTGCAAGAGATTCTGCTGCCCGTCGCAATCGACCATGAGAACCTTGTTGTGTGAATTGCTTGCAAGCGCAAAGGCCAAGGAATGTGTTGTGGTGGTTTTAGCGACACCTCCCTTGTTGTTCCAGACCACGATGATCTTGGGACGATAGCTTTGAAGGCCTGCCAACTGGGTTGGGCCGCCTTCCTCCGGTACAAAATGATCCATATGAGTGACTGCGATTTCATGTTTCCTCGGCCGGTTGGTCACAGGTAGTTCCGCAGCTCGCTGATCGTTGGCACCAGCTCGTCGTTCCTCACAATCTCGATATTCCGTGAGCGGAAACTCGATCTTCCGCGGTCCAGCGTTAACACGCTGGTAGATGTCATTCTCTGGGACAGGAGGCATGTCTTCTAACGATGGATCAGGCTTCAAGCTTTCACTACAGTCGACGGTCGTGAGTCGTGCACCCTTGGAGGTGCTGAGACGGCGGGACTCCGGGGAGCGAAGCCGCGGTACTGCCTAGACTTAAGCAGCGGCTTGACAACGAACCCCTACTGTACTGTGAGTCTAAAACTCGAAGTAGTATACTATGACGGTCCCATTATAGTTCTCACTGTGACTGGTAACTCAACCTGATTTTAATTATCACAGTACAAGTAGTACCATCAAACATTTTTGATTTCAATACTGTGGGAGTATTTTTAAAAAAACCTTGCTGGGAACAGCTATGAAATAAGGTCGCTGGGAACGGTCGTAGTATTGAGCTTTGAGTAAAGTCGGTCAAAAAAAAATTGAGTGACTCCAACGCAACGGAAAATGTCAATTAAAAGCAGAGTCAGGGGCCGCTGGCGGGCCTCTCCCGTCCGAGTCACCCGGACCCTGGGCCCGGCTCGGGGTCCGGCATATTTATATAGCGCTTATCGGGCTGGATGAGGGTCGTGGAGGACATGGCATGGGAGGTATGCAGGACGGTGGGGGAGCTGCCGGAGAGCGCGTGCTCGAAGCTCTACGAGAACCAGTGGGCCTGCGTCTCTATGATGAGGCTGATGCCTCCTCTCGGCAGACAGCTGCTCATGCGCCTCGTGCATCTCGGGCAAGAGCGGGTGGAGCTGCTGCGATGGGTAGACGAGGGAGAGGTTCAGCGACAGAGGTTGGAGGAGGTTGTGAGGAAAATGGAAGAAGTTAAGATTCTGTACTTGGACGAAGATGTGAAAGAATCAGATGGTGTTTCGGTCAGGATCAATCCAACGTTCAGCGAGAGGATCCTCCAGTTCCTTTTGCAGAGGGATACGTCTCCATGGAGCAAGGGAAGGATCATGGGAGATAGTCCGGACACGACGGCTGAGGAGCTCCAACAATGGGCCCAAAATCGATGGGAGAGTATCCTACACTACATGGTGAGTCCGGGACTAGATCCCATGAAACGGCCCGAGCCAGGATGGAAGCCAACAAAGTGGGTGAGGGGGATTCTGGTAGGGGAGGACAAGAACGGAAATAGCTTCATGATGTCTCTGCAAAACCTTGCGCCGAAAATCACTGCCTTTGGGTTTCAATTCTTACTTCGTCCTCTTCGCAATCAAATCCTTCAGATGCTGATGCACGTGCTCACCAAGAAAGGGTCCGAGAACAAGGACCTTCAGGACAGTCTCTCGTGCATTTTTCAGCTCAGCTTCTGCACTCTTGGGGCGGGATATCGTTTGGACCTTCTGTCTCGTAGCAACCAGGAGCTGATAACTTCTTTACATGACCTGGGAGCTGTATACTTCAAGCCGAACGATAGACAATACTTCTTCCCAACACCACTGATCGTCAATCTTTGCACAGAAAGTGAAGTTCCATCAGGGCCCTCGACAGACGCAGGTCTCCAAAGAGTCATACATGACGTGTGAATTTATCGTGACTTTGTACGAAGGTGTGGCAGATGAATTCAGCGCAGAGCCTGCAGCTGGGGTGGGGATGGGAAGATGCATAATAGTAGAAACAAATTATCGGATTTACGCGTATACAACCTCAGCACTACAAGAACAGGTACTTTCGCTTCCTCTCTCTTCTTCTCTCATTCTCATTGCTGACAATTTGTTGGTCAGATCTTGAGGTTGTTTACTCGGCCGATCTACAAATTCCCGCACATGATTATTGCAGTCATCACCCGGGAGAGTATCAGAAATGCTCTGGTAAGGGGGATTACTGCATCGCAGGTGCGTCAAATCAAAGAAAGCTTTGTTCTCACTGGATACGTTTGGCTCACTTTATCACCAGATCATCGAATATCTTAGAATGCATGCTCATCCTCAGGTGTGAATAATCACCTTGTCGTGTTCTGAAAAATGACGTCAACGACAGTGCCTTGAAAACTGGCCTATTGTTCCAGAAGTTGTAACAGATCAGGTGAGGCAGATACAGCTGCAAATGTTGAATGTTGTGCAAGCTGACGCAATCAATAGATCTGTTTTTGGGAACAAGAAAGATGCCGAATTCGTGCGGAACCAGCGGTTCTTGTCTTGTTCCTGCTTTCTGGTGCCTTTTGACTCGAGCAATGTGTAGGTTGCGTATCATAATTTTTTCAGTGGGGAGGCTCATAGAGCGGTGTGCTGCTTTGTCTTCTCTTTTTCGCGTCCCATGACATGGCTTGTCTCGTACCAACAGTGCGAGAAAGAAGCGCGCAGGTTGAAATTCAACGACAAGGGACCTGGCGAAGTTGCCAAGCGCGAAGCTTGCTTGTACAGCGACACCAGCGAACAGCTACTTGTAATCTTTCAACTTGTTGAACATGCGCTTGTTTCTCACTGCTGAGTAGGTGGTTCCTGAAGCTGCTGATCCCCTCATTCGCAAATTTATTGAAACGTCAATAAACGAGTGACGCGAGTGACTTTCTAGCCTATCACCTTGAGCTTCAAGAGGCCTCGTGCACTTGCTCAGCTCATAGCAAATTACTCGTCACCTCGGCAAGAGTATGATGAATGAAATGCTTACAGCCATGACTGACAGACTGCCGAGGGTGTGACTTACTTTTGCCCAGCGCACCCTCATCGAAGTGCAGACTCATTGTAACTTTTTAAGTTCTCGTCGATGCTTCTCCGACAAAGGCACCATAGAAAATCAAGCAGCTTTTCATACAAAGTCTCATTTGATTCTATTTGTATTCGAATCTTCTGAACAGCAACATCCATTGTACTTGCAGACACCGGAATGCAATACCCGCTGAGTCCGGGAAGTGAATGCAGTGTAGCATCTGACAATCTACTCTGTCTGAGTTGAAACTGACATGCATCTTGCTTCTCATATCACACGTCGAGGTCTTGTCTTGCATTTCATTCAGCAGCATGCCATTCATCTATGGCATCACTCAAACGGTCCAATTCAAATTCCGTAGCCCGGACCTACCTAGAACCCCGACCCCCCTCTATACTATTGACTACCCCCATCTTCTCCCTACATAGCGACCTCTGTGAGGTAGTCAGATTCGGCCAGGTTTGAATTCACCGAAGAGCGGCATAAATATGCTGTCGGCGGCACATGGCGTCAAAGCGAAGAGGAGCAGCACGATGGACGTCATGAGCACCATTCTTGAAGAGACGCGCAGAATATCAACCTCTTCTCTCTCATCATCTCAGCTTGATCAAGATATCAGCTCGGATGATTTAGAGTCATGTCTTTATAATACAATCAGTGGATTGATCTCTACAGATTCAACCCCAATCAAGCAGTCAAGCTCAGATTTCTCGGTCGATGAATCAAATTTCGAAATCGAAGTTGCACGAAGAAGAATTCTCGACTTGGCCCAGAAGATTGGTCTCTATGTGTTTTCATGCCTCATGGCTGGGAATGACAAACAAGAGGTAAGAAGTATACTTGTAGATTTCTTGAAGACGTCTCGGGGAAACGGCAGCAACTTGAGCTCCTCAGCAACCGAAGGGACAAGTGAAGATTTTCAAGATGAGATGGATTCTGGTATCGACCACTTTTCATCGACCAGCGAACTGGATAGTAGTCTCAGTTTCGAGGATGAAGTCGACAGCAGATTGTGTTCTACACCAGACTCTGTCAAATATATGGTTCCAACGAGTTCAATCAAAGTCAACAATATGCTAGATTATGACCGCTCATCTGTATGCTCGAAGGAACATTCATCATCAAAACAATCCGGCGAGATATACCGTTGCTTTGAAGCATCTGGCAGAAACAAGTCTGATGATAAGAATTCAAACAGAGGGAGCATATCGGAATTCATCGCAAACCTCGGTACAATATTTCCGGAGCTTCTTGAATCATATCACTCTCAACCGTCTCGCACGAATCAACAAGACACAAGCATGGATACGGATGCTGATATGCCTGAGGCGTGTGATATTGGGTCAAACACAAAGAAAGACTCTAGTGACATGTCATTGTGCTCCTCGCCTGCAAAGTTATCAAACAAGTCGAACTTTGATCGAGCAAAGTCTGATTCTTCGATCGTTTCGGCAAACATGCAGTCAGTCGACCGACTCACCGAGGATGAAAACAGCTCACACTCGATGGAGATTGCATCGCACATGGTCAATGAGGTTAACGCAAGCATCATGACATCTTTGAGCTATGCCAAGAGCGTTCTCAGCGATTCCTACAAGCCAAGCGGCCTGATGTGTGCTGTGCAGAAACAGACTCGAAGGAGTGCAAGAAAGAGAATGAGACCTTTGCAGTTCTGGAGGCATGAAAGGATCGAGTACCAGAGGAAAAATGGTTCAGTAGTTCCTGAAATATCGTGTATCTTCGTCCTGACGCCGAACTCAAAGAAACGCGCGTAGCATTTTCATGAGCCAAAAAAGGCGATGAAGAGCTTTCGACTTGTTGATGCTCATATTAATATTCTCTCGCAAACAGTGACTTGTCTGAAGTTGAATGTTGCTATTACAAAGCAGTGATTAGAAACAACTATGAATACCATGGAAGTTGAAATTTGATCTGCACAAAGATTAGTCGTTCATGTAAGGAATCTTATACCTTGGACAAGCATTACATTTTCATATCCTGCAAAGCATTTAAACCCTGCCCTCTATTCTTTGAATTACCTGCTGTTGCGAAACAAAAGTTTTTCGAGGGGACTGATTTCATGTTCTTTGAATTCAATGATCTGCAAACTCAAGTCAGAATATCAAAGTCTCTGCGCAGGTCAAGCTTCCTGCATGCGAGGGATCCCGTTGTTGTCTAAGACTACCATAGCACACTACAGCAGGACATCAATGACCCGTCCACCCTTTAGAAGAACTCGTCACATCATCGTCATCGTGTTCTATTTTAGTCCGGTCGGGCCTCCATGTGATGATTGTGAATAGGTAATCCTTCATCAGCTGTCCCGTCGGCGATCCCACCACGACTTCCTTCTGCTCGAACCTCTCTGTTGTGTACGGTCTGCATGGTGCAAGTGAGTTGTCTCAAACGACATTCCCATGCGCACACACAGGTTCTTTCCATCTCTCACGATGTAACCGGGTCTTCCGACATGCCAGATCTGTTCTCGTATCGCTCCCCAGCAGCTCTGGAAGGTAGCACGGCCACAAAGCTTGTTCCAACAGAACTCCCCGTCGAGCTTGTCGCCATTGGCAAACGACAACCGACCCCTCCCGTGCCTGTGGGCAGCCATGAACTCTCCCTGATAGACATCTCCACGGTTGACTCCGCTTGACCAACTAGAAGGTGGAGAAGGAGAAGAGGAGGAGGAGGAGGAGGAGGAGGAGGAGGAGGAGGAGGAGAAGGACAGGAAGACTAATAAGTCGTGGGACACAAGCGACAGAGGAGTCACCGGTACACTCCCCGCCCGTCCGCCACTCCATTCATGAACTCTCCCTTGCAACGAGTCAAGACGGCAGGTCAAGGAAATACCATCGGCGGTCGTACCTGATAGCTGCTCCCGTCGGGGCAGAGAAGCTCGCCTCCTCCCAGCGCTCGATCCATCTTGAAGTGCCCGCTCAACACTGCTCCACTCTTCCTCCTCAGGGTCCCAAAACCATCCTTGGTGTCAAGAACCCACTCTCCTTCGTACTCCATCCACTGCAACAGCGTCAACAAGCCAGTAACCTCCTCCTCGTCTACTCCACCGAAGTTGACGCGCATCCCTGCCCATGCCGCAGTCCATTGGCATACTCTCCCTCATACAACATTCCGATCCCCTTTGCCTCCTCCTGCCCCTCTCCTTGTGCCCTCCCAGCTCGGTATTGACCAGAGTGAAAACTCCCGTCCTTGCTGGTCGTGACTCCGATGCCCCATCGCTCACCCAGCGCGAACTCTCCTCTGGCCGGGAACACTTCAACCCCAGCTCACCCTCAGCACCGACTCACCTGTACACGTCCAAGTTCTCGTAGACCCTGACCCCCTTCCCCTCCTCGAGTCTGTTCCAGTACCCCACGTGTCTCTCAATGCCGTTGGCCCACACGTATTCTCCCTTCCCTGTCCTCCTGCTGCCAAGTCAACCCGAAGCTGCGGCATGCTGCCATCCTCCCTGACCTCCCTGCCTCGAACCTCCCGCGGAACTGATCCCCGTTGGCGTACTTCATCACACCCTTGCCGTGAGGCAGCCCCCGTCTCCATTCCCCGTCGTACCTGCAGCCTCGTCAAGGGTCCGCAGCATGTATGTTTGCGCATACTTGTCTCCGTTCTTAGGAAGCTTGTACTGTGTCGACGTGCTCCTAACAGGCTCCGCATCCTGAGCATCCTGCTTCATCTCGTGCTGCCGCGCGAAGCCTCGGTATGGAGGGCAGTGGATAGACCCAGCTTTGCCGAACTTGACCGATCCCTGGAGGGAACGCGTCAGAGGCAGGGCAGGGCAGGGCAGGGCAGTGCAAGGGAGGACAGGGCAGAGTAGAGTATGGCAGGGCAGGGCAGGGCAGGGCAAAGCTGAGCACCGTGCCATGCGCTTTCCCGAACTTCCACTCTCCCTCGTAGTGCGTCCCATCGCTGAAGCCCTTGATGACTTTCTGCCCCGGGAACATCAGCGAATGTTCAGCCTGCTCCACCTCCTCCTTCATGGCCCTCCGCTCCTCCTTGTGCGCTTCCATGGCCCTCCCGTCCTCCACATGCACATCATGGGGCTCCAGCTGGGCGTCTTCGGCCTCTTCCTCGTCAATGCGCTCGGACATCTGTAGAGAATCGTCATCCAAGATACACAATCCCTCCTCCTCCTCCAGCTCCTCCTCCAGCTCCTCCTCCAGCTCCTCGTCCTCCAGCTCCTCCTCTCCTAGCTCCTCCTCCTCCAGCTTCTCCTCCTCCTTTCCCGTGTAGTTGCTCTTCTACTCATTTGAGTTCAATCCATTCGCTTTTCATTGCTTCTCATTTCCTCTTCCTTTCCTCTTTCTCTCCCTCTCTCCCTCCCTCCCTCCCTCCCTCCGTCCCTCCGTCCCTCCCTCCCTCCCTCCCTCCCTCCCTCCCTCCCTCCTCGACTGGTCGAGACTGCATGGCAGGGGAAGGAATGACTAGCTCCTGTCAATCAACCGAAACCCTCGCGCGAGTCAAAATTGAATCCAGAGAGAGTGAAAATATGAGAATGGTGGGGGAAGGAGAGCGAGCGAGGAGGAAGGAGAGGAGCAGAGGAGAGGGCAAGAGGATGAGACGATGAGACATAGCATGAGACACCACGGAGGCCAGGAGGAGGAGGAAGAGGAGGAGGAGGGAGGATAGAGGGTCGACGATTCAACGACGAGCCGACGATGGTAAGGTCGAGCAGGGGAAAGAAGGCGATGCTGAGGATGATGAGAGACGTGATTTTGCACTCGGACGCAGAATCGTCATCATCCCCAGAGGAGGAAGAGGTAGAAGAGGAAGAAGAGAAGGAGGAAAAAGGGGAGAAGGAGGAACAAGGGCAAGAACAAGCAGGAGCAGGAGCAGAAGCAGGAGTACCAGGGCGCCACGATAGTAGCTACCCTCCTCTCAGACCAAGCTGTCGCTGTCAAGGGGATCAGGGAGGCGCAACTCCTGGGATGCTGCTGGAGCTGGTCAGAGATGTCTGCGCGTGCTCGGAGAGCATGGCGGAGGAGCTTGCGGATGCGCGCGGGTACGCAGAGCGACTTGAGCTCCGCATGGAGGAGCTGGAGAGGAAGCTCAGGGAGAGAGACTGCGAGATCGCGTCGATGAAGGAGGAGGAGGAAGGAGCCACCTGCCTGCTCATGGGGCAGGTAAGCACATGCCATAGGAGCCTCGCAGAAGTCGAGGGAATGCTGAGGGATGCGAGGGAGGAGGCGTCCAGGGCTCGCGGGGCCCTGGAGCAGAGGAGCGCCGAAGTTGTGCAGTTGAGGAAGAGGATCAAGGAGGAGGCGGAGCAGGTAGCGGCGATGAGGGAGCAGCTCGAGCGCGCAGAGCAGACGAGCATGCTGCAGTCGGCCGTGGCTGAGTGGCGCAGGCACTTGAGCTTGCAGCGAGCGAGGAGGAGCGAGAGGGAGAAGGAGGGGATGCAGGAGAGGGTTCTGCTGGCGGGCGACCTGCTAAGAGAAGCTGCTGCTGTTGCTCAGGTGGCTCAGCCTCTTCGTGACTTTCCATGACCTCTCGGCAGCACATGAAGAGCATCATGGAAGCAGACATGGCAGCCCTGGCGGCCGAACTGAATGCCTCCGGGAGGATGTTCGAGCATGTCAACAGCACGCAACAACGTAGCTGCACTTGTCCTTGATAGAGGAGGGAGGAAGGGGAAGGGGTAGGAGAAGGGGGTGAGGAAGGGGTAGGGGAAAGGGGTGAGGAAGGGGTAGGAGAAGAGGAAGAGGAAGGGGTAGGAGAAGAGGAAGAGGAAGGGGTATGAGAAGGGGAAGAGGAAGGGGTAGGAGAAGAGGAAGAGGAAGGGGTAGGAGAAGGGGAAGAGGAAGGGGTAGGAGAAGGGGGAAGAGTTGAAGGGTTGACGAGTTTCCTTGCTAGGAGGCGCCAAGATCCTTACAAAGGTTCTTTCATGCGCGGACCTGACGCAATCTCGCGTGTAGGGAGTCAACGTCTCCCCTGACCCTCCTTGAAGCTCTTGCAACAGATATCAAGTCGAGAGAGACAACGAGTGCCTCTTCTCTGCTCTTGTCGAGCTGCAGGCGAGTACTTCTTCTTCCTCCTTCCCTTGCTGCATCCCAATCCTACCTCCTCTTCCTCCTCCTTCTCCTTTCTTCCCGTCCTCCCTGATTCCCCCCTCCCCCCCGCCTTCTTCCCCTTGATCCCTCCTCCTTTCCCCACTGCTGCCTCACCATGCTCTCTCCTGTTCCTCTCCCTGCTGCTCTCTCAGTCTCCATGACGCATGAGAGCAGGCTGACGTCCTTTCTGCCATCTCGGAGGTGCAGGAGCAGGAGAGAAGCCTCTGTCGTCAACTTCACGTGAGGGACGATGAAGGTGATGGTGGGTCGCTGCTGTCCTGTGAGCTCCGCGAGTGACAAGGCTCGTGCTGCTCTTGCTCTGCCAGATGTTGTTCATCTCTCTGTCTCCCGTCGCAGCTCCCACAACATGTCGGCAACCGAGAGGACCGTCCTCTCCGCCTCCCGCGCCTCCCAGCGCCTCTTGCAAGCAGTCAACAGACCCAGCAAGGTTGTCGAGCATCTCGCTTCCCTCCCTCCTCTCCTCTCCTCTCCTCTCCCTCCTCCTCTCCCTCCTCCTCTCCCTCCTCCTCTCCCTCCTCCTCTCCATCCTCTTCCTATCCTCAACTTGTTTCCGCTCGCAGCTAGCGCTGATTCAGCGGCTGGTGGACGATCGCAACAGCGCCAGGAGCCTCTGCAGGTCCGTTGGTGTCAACAGGGTCGAATTGACTGCTGGCTTAGAGACCTCCTGGTCGACGTCAATCTCATGCGCGAGCAGTTTGACAACGTCAAGACAGAGCTGGAGCTAACCATCCAGATGTTGATGGAGAACCCCTCCTTTCCTTCTCCTCCTGCCTCCCCTGCTCCTGCCTCGTCTCCTCCTGCCTCCCCTGCTCCTGCCTCGTCCCCTCCTGCCTCTCCTGCTCCTGCTTCTCCAGCGGTCTCTCCGCTGAGGAAAGACCAAGGAGCTTCACCACCACCACCTCCTCCTCGCCGGCTGTTGTTGGATGTTCTACCCGAGCATGGCGCGTATGACGTGTACCCACATGGCGCGATTCAAGCAGATTTCATTGTGCCGCACTCACGTAAGAGACCAGCCCCAGCCCCTCTCCTCAGCCTTCGTTCCAGTGCAGTTAGTCGTCACTGTGGTGGATTTCTTTTCTCTTTCCTTCCACTTCTTTTTCCTTCATTGTCGTCGCCTTCTTCGCTTTCTCTTGCTCTTTTCCTCCTCCTCTCACATCCTCTCTTTCTTTCCTCCTCTCCTCCTTTCCTCTCCTCCATCTTCCTCAACCACTTTGGCAGCATGGATTCATCCGCCAGACGCAACACCGGAGGAAGCCGACCTCATCTTCATCGCAGGAGCCCAGGTAGCAGTCCCGAGCTTCTCCTTCCCCCTCTCGCCTTCCTCTCCTCCTCCTCCCTTCCGGTTCTACCTCCTCCTCCAGCTCCAGCTCCTCCCCGTCCCCCCCTCTGTAGCTCCTCCTCCTTCCCTTCCTTTTTCTCCTCCTCCTCCTCGTCCCTCTGTAGCTCCTTCTCCTCTTCCTTTTCCTCCTTATCCTCCACAGGTCGTCTCCAGGTTTGGAGGAGGAGGCTTCTTGAGCTACCCCACGGCTGTGAGCAGCACCCTCCTCCCTCTCTCCGGCTCAGCCTGCTGGACCTTCAGAATCGAGAAGCTCCGCCCTGGTGCTGCGAGACGAGCGCGACAGCAGCTGACTTGCATGGGAAGGAGCCTCCTTGAAGATCGGTCTGCTGGTAGAGGAGGAGGAGGACGGGAGGAATCGCAGGACGGGAAGGACAGGGGCTGACCCAGGTGCTCATCCCTAGTCTTCCAGGTTAGCAAGTGACTCCCCGACGCTACAGGGGGGCGTGGCTGTGAAGATACGTGGGGCCCCTGCTCCTGCTGGAGCTCTGCTGGTAGCACTGGCAGAGTTTACTTCCTCGACAACCTCGGCGACATCTACGATGGACCGATGCTGAAAGGTGCTGCTAGATGAAGATTGGAGGACAGTCAGAGTCAGGAGGAGGATGAGAATACGTGGGATGATACGGATGATACGGACGGTAATAAGAAGCAGGAGGAGCAAGAACAGAAGCAGGAGGGGGGCGAGAGGGGGGTGGAGCAGAAGAGCAGGAGCAGAAGAAAGGAACGAGGAAGAGGAGGAGGAGGAAGGAAGAGGAGGACTTTGACGAACAATTGGCAGTGGAGACAGCAGACTCACTTTCGTCCCACGACTTCATCATGGTTGCCTTGCACATGGGCAAGTTTCTCTTCGCAACAGCACGGAAAGGATGCTTTGAGGTGCCTCTCCCCGCCTCTCCTCCTCCTGCTCTTCGCTTGGCAGTGCAGTTCACATCCAGAGGAGACAGCATATCTCTCGTCCATCAAGTGAGCAACTCCTCCCTCGCCTCCTGGTTTCATGTTTCTCCCCTTCCTCGTTCCCCCCTGGCCGCCTTCCTCCCCTCATTTCCAGAGCATGGAAGCCTTTCATCCTTCCTTTCTCTTTGACTGCATGCTCTTTCAGCAACTCTGGGATAAGGGAGCTACTGAGGATCCCTTCTTTCACTTCACGCGCATTGTGGCCGAGCACGATCTTCTCTATCAGCAGTGAGGTTTGCATGTTGCCAACACTAGTCGGTATCAGGGCGCGGGAGAGCTGTTTGCGTTAGATTGGGCTTCATGGCTGCAATGAGAAATCGCACAAAAAGGAGCATGAGAAGCAAGCTCTCGCACGCACTTAGTGTTGATAATATACATTTGTGTGTACTTCCTGTTGCAGCAATTCACAAAGAAGTGGAAACATGCGAGCCTTCTGGACTTCCGAATGCAAACAACAAAATCTTGAACAAGACAGCATCGTCCAGCAGCAAAAGTAGGCTGTCTGCTCCCATTCTCCTGATGCACTCGGGTGTCAAGGAGCAAGAAAAACAAACAGGCTTCCAACCTGTGCTGACCCATGCATACAGCTATGTGTCGTTGCAACAGAAAGTCGATGAGACGATCAGCGTCACGGATAGCCACCATGCTCTCCCCCCTCGAGCCCGCTGAGATGTTTTGCAGGGCACGGACGATCCCTGCATCCCACAGACCTTGTATGCAAGCATTGACCAGGGTGATGTTCGAGATGCAATCCATGGCGAGCTCTAGAGTATTAGTACCAGTCTTCTGATCCCACGTGTTGCCAAGACTTGCGATAACATCTGCGAGACCATACTTCATTAACAGGGCAACATTCTTCTTGTTTGTTGTCATGTTCCGCAGTCCAAACAGAACCGCGGGAGGCAGCCAAGTGATGGTTGCGAATCTTTCCCCTCTGATTGCATATTCCAATACCTTTACAATTGTTCTAAGTGCAAACCCGTTTGCCTGTGGACAAACTTGATTGTTCATGCCCGTGAGGTTAGCAAGAGCTAAAGTCCCTCGAGCGATGGTTGCCTCATTCTCGTTTGAGCTGGTATCACATTTTGCGCGCAGTGCAGGCAAAAGGATATCTTCAACGAAGCCCTCCTTCAGCAGTATTTCCGAAACTAACGGGCAGCGAGAGAGGTGATTGATGACACCAAAAGCATGAAGTTTGAACTTCTTCGCAGATTTCTGCAGACACGCAATCAATTGCGTTATGGTGTTATCAAGTAGACAACAGTGCTCATACCTTCAAAGCCCGAATGCTCCCCGGCACTTGGATGAACAATCTCGCGGACTCTGTACAATTTGCAGCTAGATTGTTGATAACACGAACGGCGTCCACATCTGTCTCAAGTCTCTCAACAACTGCCTCCAACAACCCTGGAACTTTAACTATCCTCAAGCACACACGTTCGCTGCATGATGCCGCAAGTTGGCCATCGGTATTTGCGGCAGCCTGTGCCACTGCACGCAATGCAGCTGTGCTTGTGATCTCAAACTGAATGAATCTGAACGAAAAGGCAATCATATGCTGTTCCAGCATGTCAAAGATGATCAGTTACCTTGTCAAAGCTTCCAAAGCGTTGGGTGTTTCAACCAGCCTGAGCTTGCTTTCTACCCCTCGGATTGAATCGAATAGCCTTCCACTTGTAAGGACATCCGGAAATTCAGCAGCAAGTTCTAATGCAACTTGCTGTGCATAAGCAGAGCTCCCAGGTTCAGCTATGTTCATCTCGTACAGTAGGCGCTGTGCAGAAGATTGGATCTGAAAAAGAAGTTCCTCCTGGCTTTCGCCATGCAATGTAGACGACACAAGATGCGATCAATGGCACAACATTGCCCAAAAGAAATTAACAAAACTGATATTTCCCTCCTGTGCAATTCTTCATCCACCCATCAAACCCTTGTTCCACAAAGACCGTCTAGATGCTTGTTCCTCCCCGTCACCAGTTCCCACCTCTTCTCGTCTGCAGTTCAATTTTCACTACCTCTCCCCTTGTCGACTCAGTGCCATCACTGTTCGGTTCTGCTTCCTCCTCCTCTCTCCCTTCGCCCCTCTCGCCCACATCGCTACTTGTCCGACCATTGCCGCAGGGACGCAATGGGGTCGCAAAGTGCTAAAATGTTTTTAAAATTCAAGCTGTTTGGTACTAGCCTATATATTGTTTCTATAAAAAATATTCTATCATGCCCCATTTGTACTTGGAAACCAGAATGTTTATACAAGATAAAACCATTAATCTGGTACTAAAAAGTTTAGGGGCATTACAATTATATACAGATCTTGAGTCACTTTAAGATACCAGTACAAACAGTTGTAAAACACAGTACAATGGTTGATATTGCAGTACCAACATCCTGACAGTAGTGATCTCGCCACACTGTTTTACTGAACCGCCGCTGGGCCTGCCAGCACGGTCACCTGAGTGCCTGAGTGCCCCCCGGGCCCGGCCGTACTACCGGGCCCTTGCGGCAGCCGGGCTGATGTCCCCGGCCCCGGCAAACGAAGTTTTTTACCCCCGCCCCGGGAGTTCGGGACCGGGAGTCACTACTGGAAGGGTCTCAACGGCCCGGGCCGAGGCTTGATAGTCCGACGGCCCCGATCATGGCACTGAGCGGCGGGCGGCGCGGCCGCCGGCACCGTTCAGCGGCACAGGCTCAGCCACTGGCCCGATCAGATGCATGATGGTCACCGCCCGGCGTCACCGTCCGGTTCCGTTGCCGAACTGAGGCTTGCAAGACAGGCTCGCAGCTCAGCCTTCCCGAGGCCCCGGCGGGCTCCTGAGTGCGCGGCGGGGGGCTGACAGTGCGTCCGGGCCGCCCCGGGCCCCCGCGGGCCCCGCCCCGACTCGGCTCGCCGGGGCCGGCCGATGCCGCTGGTAGTTGTACGGTACTACTAGGCTAAGAGGCCCGGGCCGGGGGCAACACTCAGCCCCTCGTCGGAACTTGCGAACCGTCCGAGTCGGGGGGGGAGGCACGTTACCGGGCCGGAAAGTGACCAGATGATGTGGCGGCAAACTTTGATATGCTCAGCCGCCCTGATGCCGCCACTGATGCCGCAGGGAGGGCCCTGCCGAGGGGAGTCGAGCGACCTCTGCGTTTGAATGGCGCGTGATGGCGGGAAGGGGAGTAGAGTGTGTCTGAGTCAGTCCCTTGGAGCTGGTTGAAGTGTCAGTGTATCCGTGATGAAGGCTGCTAGCTTCACCAGTAGTCCAGGTCACATGCATCATGGAGCCCCCCCGACGGCGAGGAAGCGAGCGGGGACTTTGAGTGTGACGACTGTGCTTTTTGCTGTGCTGTTGATCGGAATGGCCTTACTCGGACAACTGCACTTTTGTTCGGAGTTTGGAGTCGGGTTTGGCACACGGGCCAAGACTATGATGGAGTTGCAGAGGTTGAGGAATGCAGAGAAGAAGATGTATGAGTTGGAGTCTGAGATCGAGTTCATCATCGAGCTCGGGAAGCTGCGAGGCGTTGATCTGAGCTCATACAGGAACACGAAAGACAAGCATGCCACCTTAGGCTCCCTCCGCCCCAGGTTGAGATCACCGTCAGGCAATGCGGCTGGGACGTTTGATGGAGAGGATCGCATTAATGGCAGCGCAGTGGCCGGGCATCAAAACCGCACGAGGCACGAGAACAAGACCTTGCTCTCTGCTTATGAAGAGACAACAAGCTGGCTAGTGGCTGAGACTCCTTTTGGCTCCAACGACGGCGTTTATGACATTGTACCCCGATATGCAGTGACGGCCGGGGCGACTTACACTCGGTGGATGGAAGATCGATTCAGAGAGAAGGGCGGGAGGTACTGGAACACGACCCGGAAGACGGAGGGGACGGAGAAGATCAAGAGGATTTGGATCTGGGGCGAAAGGAACAGCTGTACCTCAGTAGTCACTGAGCTCATCCGGAAGAACTTCAACCTTGAGTGCGGCAACGACGGGCCGGCGCCCGGTGGGGCTCAGAAGGACAAGAACAAGTCGAAGGTGTTGGAAGTTGACTGTGTGATTGGCGGGTTGCCCTGGAAGCATGATTTCGTCCGGCGAGCAGGTAACATGCCATTTTCCATCGTTGAAACAGTCACTGACTTGCCCGGGCGGCGGCCCGCTACCGCGTGCAGATTTCAGTAAGCAGGACAGCACCCTCAACATACTGGTGACGAGGCATCCCTACGAATGGCTCTCTTCGATGAAACGCCATCCTTTCTATGCACATCTTCATTACAACATGCCGTCGATGGAAGCATTTCTACTGAGAGAGTGGGTTTCCTTTCAGGTCGGCAAGGGCGCCCCGAAGCCTAAAGGCGGCAGGTCTTCCAAGATGACTTGGGCGGGCCTTGCCACGAAAACGAATCATTCTTGTATCACCAACAAGAGGCTGCTTCCGGGAGAAACCTGTTTGTTATCAGAGACACTTTACGAGTGCACCAGCCTGCCCGGAATGGACTCGTCGCTCTGGCAGCACTACAACAACGAGATTTCAATCCCGAACTGCGAAAACGCAGAAACGAGCGCATCCTATTGTGTGGGTGCGTTCTTGTGCCTCTGGAAGAATTCTTCTAGGCCATGGTGGACGGACTTCGACGCCTGGCAGCGGCTAGTCGAGAAAATCATTCACACTGCACCAGACTTCGAAAACAGCGTCGCCGGAGTGGCGTCGCTTGAACCAGGTTCAGCTCACAGTGTCAAGTACGAGTGCATCCCCGTGCCGGGGTACAGGAACAGCCTGGGGGATGAGTTGGCGCCTTCGATGTCTTGCCTGGACGGTCGCAAGTCATGGAACAAGTGCAAGGCCGGCAAGTTCTTGTGCGTGAACAAGGACAAGCAGCTGTGGGTTACCCACAGGAACGTCTGGAACTCGTTGAGGAAGATCCTGGAGTCAGCCAACAAGCATTTCCATTCCAAGGATGAGAAGCACACCAATTTCAAGGCGGCTCCTCGCCTGGCTGCGGGGGAGCTCCTACAAGACAGGGATCCGGACACTCTGGAGCGGTTCCCCAACATCCTTGCCATGAGGGAGGCGAAGATCATGGATTGGATGTTTATTTCTGACCAGATGTACAACTTCTCGTCTCACATTGCTTGCAGAGAGTTCTTCCTCGACCCGGCTGTGGTGCTGGAGAGGCTCCAACAAACTTTTGGGCTGGCGAGGAGGAGCCCTGGAGGCGGCTGGGACCTGTCGCAGTGCGAGATGGTGCACGGAGTGTCGTTTTGCAAGAACAGCAAGGGGAAGAAGGTAGCCTCGGACTGGAACGAGGCGAAGATGGTGGAGAAGAGAAACTTCTACCTGTCGGGCAAGTTCATGCAGGACTTCACTCAGGACGCCCTTGACATCGCCAACGCATGGCTGAGCCCTGACCTGGAGGCCGCGCTGGGCTACGAGCTCGTCAACGACCTCACCTTGGCTTCTGCTCCTTACGATCCTATCAGCCGGTGCACCGTGCATCGACCGTACAACGCTCCCATGTCCGCAGCATGTCTCACAGAGTTCAAGCACAAGGCAGAGGCGGCGAGCAGGTAAGAGGCTGCTAGCAGAGCCCTCTTGTAGCCTGTTCTCTCCTCCCTCCTGCCGTCCTGCCAGGCTGTTTGCTGCTCTTCCCCCCCTCCCCCCCTCCCCTCCCACCAATGCCATGGCGCCTTAAAAAAAAAATTAATTTCCGAAAATTGATTGTTATGATGTCACCTTGGCGGCTCGCCATGCTCGTTCACGTGCCCTTGCCTCCTCCTGAGCTCCTCTATGCCTGCAGCATCAGTCCTGCCAACTTCCTACCCTGCTAGCTCCTCCTCCTCCTCCTCTCCTTCTGCTCCGACACCCCCCCAGGGTATCCTTGAAGCCTGGTGGTTGATGTGCAAGTACAGTGAGCATGTAAGATCGCTCCTCTGGTAGAGGGGACGTTGTGAGCGGCAGAGGGCGACTCAGTCCGTAAATTTTAGGGCGGTCCCCGGTTGATTGCAGTTATCGTGAGCCAGCCAGTGGTATGAATCGAGCCCTCCCGGCAAAGAGCAAGATATCAAAACTACGCGGTCAGCCACTCATACGCTCCAAGTCCCTCCCTCCCTCCCTCCCTTGCTCCCTCCCTTGCTCCCTCCCTTGCTCCCTTGCTCCCTCCCTTGCTCCCTCCCTTGCTCCCTTGCTCCCTTGCTCCCCTCCCCTCCCTCGCTCCACCCCGGCCACTCCCTCCCCTCCTGACCTCAATTGATTATGATTGACTAGAGCGTAACGGAGAAGAACGGCCAGTCTATTTCGGGAGAGACGTCAGAGTGCGGAGATATGGCGGGGAGAAGTAGATGGAAGGGGACAAGGAGAGGAGAGCAGCAGAGCAGCAGAGCAGCAGAGCAGCAGAGCAGCAGAGCACTGAGACGCAAGGACTGAGCCATGGCAAGGGAGCAAGTAGCATGAGGTTCGGAGGATGTCTGGTTCAAGGATGCACCTTGAAGTTCTCTCTCTCTCTCCCTCTCCCCCCCTCCCTCCTCTCTCTTCCCCATTGACTCGATGGTGACCGCAGAGACTCGAGCCTGCGGAGATGAGGGTCGCACCGCATGACCCTTCCTTGACGAGCAGCGCGCCCCGCTACTCCCACGTCCTGCGGCTGGTTGGAGCAGGTGGGAGGGGAGAGGCGCCTCTGTGCTCGAGCCTGAAAGATCAACTTGACTCAGGGTTGCTCGTCTTCCTTGGTGTCGTAGCTGTCGTCAAGGTGACGAACGGCAGTCAAGATGCGGTCAACCTGTTGGCATCGGCCGTCAAGGGAGAACCGAGCAAGGCAGAGAGTGAAGTGCAGCACAAGACCTCCCCCGGTTCATCTCTGAAGAGCGCGAAGCCAGGAGCTGCGGCCCAGTCCATGTCGACTCAGGTGGTGCCTAGTTGAGGGGATGCAGGACTCTCATCGTCATCAGGTGGAGAAGCTGTCGCAGAAGATCAAGACGATCAAGTCGAAGAACCAGAAGCTGAGCCAAGTGCAGATGGCTGACCTCTACCGTGAGATCCAAGAGCTTGAGAAGCAGGAGAGGAGGCGAGTGGCTGCGAGGAAAGAGGTACCCCAGGAAGGAGGAAGAGAAAGGCAGGCTAAGGTTAACGGCAGGCCATTGAGAAGGCTCTCGATGCGACGTCCAAGTGCGACGATGCAGACTGGGGCTGCAAGAAGGCTCACGAGCAGCTGAAGTGGAAGGCAAGCAAGGACAAGTAGGATGTTGACTTGGGTTTTCTTACTCTTGATCTTGACCTGCTTGTCTCCCTGTCAGGTACGAACGAGCAGCCATGACAGAAATCGCGAAAGAGGATCATGCACGTGAAAACACATCTGAGGATAGCGAGACAGAGTTTGCAGCTGATGAGAAGAAGGCAAGTGAACTGTCCAGTGTCAAGCCACTTCAGACCTTGCAGCAGCGATCGCAACAGGCCGAGGTCAACACTTGTGTCACCACATGAGACTTTGTGATGAATGCTTGCTGTAGAGCGCTAGATCAGCCAAGGAGAAGGCGATGATGAGCATCTTGACCAAGGAGAGGCATGAGCTGGAGAAGTTGGACCAGGAGGAAAAGAAGGAGAGGGAGTTGCAAGCCGCCAAGAAACAGAAGATAGTCGATCAGAAGGTTTTGCTTGTGAGGATGGAACACTCAAAGAAAGTGACAAGTTGCGTTCAGATGGATAAACAACTTCAAGACGATGTTCGTTCCACCATCTACTCCTCGCGGTTGCAGCCGACGTTGCAAGAGGTGATGGAGCGTCGCGCAGGCTTGCCGAGCTTAACCTGATCACGCAGAGCCGGGCAAAGGAAGGAAGCAACGACGAAAAGAGCAGCGCTGCTCATGTACCGATCCTATACTCCTCCTCCTCCTCCTGCTCCTGCTCCTGCTCCTGCTCTTGCACCTACGCTACTGACGAGGCCCCAGGACGTGTTGGCACGCCGATCGTCCATCAACGACGCTGTCTCGAGCAACCGCAAGGACCTGGAGGAGGCTGAGGCGATCGAGCAAGGGAGGAGGAAGGCGTTCGACGACCACGTGAAGCAGCTGAGAGACGAAGTTGAGAAGAGCCGCGAAGCTCGGGAGAAGGAGCTGAAGGGCAAGGGGAAGGTGAGGAGGAGACGGCGAGTGAAGATGGAGCTGACGGGATCACCAGGAGTCACCCACAGCCAAGATGTCGCAATACGATCGTGACGTCTTCAACGCCGAGCAGAGCGAGAGGGCGAAGGTGCAGCTGGAGCGGAGTGAGCGAGAGAAGACCCTCAAGAACCACGAGCTGCTGGCCAAGAGGGAGCAAGAGGTCGCCAACGAGAAGGTCTCGCAGGCGCTCAAGGATGCGGACGACGCGACTGAGTTCATCCCCAACGTGAAGAGGATGAGGTCAGCGTCTGCTGCTCCTAGGTAGCCTGTGACGCTTCTCAGCCGAGTGGTGGAGGACGAGTACCACAAGGACTTGAACGAGGCGTCCAAGGTCGACGCCATGAGGGAGAAGGGTGAGAGGAGGAGGAGGAGGTGGAGGAGGAGGAGGAGGAGGAGGAGGAGGAGGAGGAGGATGAAATTTCTGTCAGATATGCATTCGAAGATCGCAACAAGCCTCAAGCAACAAGACGCAATGGCCAAGAAGATGGTACTCCTCTTCCTCTTCGTCACCTCTTCTTCTCCTCCAGCTCCCCTTCTGCTCCTTCTTTGTTACCCTTGCTGACGTCATCATCGGCAGCAAGCGCAAGCAAACCTCGAGGCCATGAAGGCGTTGCAGGAATCGGCAGCTGCTTCTGGATGGGGCGAGCAAGCGACGGGTCTGGCTGCCTCGCCCTCAGATGAAGTCTGACGACTCGCAGCAGCAGGTCGAGCGCCTCCTTTGAGCTCGGCGCAGCAAGTGATCGCAGATCGGGTAAAGGAAGAGTCGCAGCCGAGGCTCCTCTGACACTCCTGGCAGGATGCGGAGGTAAAGACAATCCTGGGCTTCTAAGATTCTTGACCCCCCCGCTCGCCCCCTCCTCCTCCTTCCCCCGCCGCCATCAAGTTAACCAAACTTGAAATAAATCGTGTTCGACCTTACGTCCCCCCTTTCCCCCCCCCCCCCCGCGTTCCTCCTTGTCCCCAACTGCCCAATGGTCACGTCCACCCTCCAGCTGGAGTCTTGCCGAGCGTCTCCACCCTGCGCGCGAGCTCGTCCATAATGCCTGTGAACGCGTCGCCGTCCTCCGGGGGCCGCTGGTAGGTCATCCGCTTCCAGACCTCTTTGAGCCCCTCCTGCTTCCTCCGGATCACCGTCTCGTTGATGGAGGACAGGATACTCTCGAGCTCCAGGATCCTCCTCTGCTCTACCTTCACCGTGAACCTGGAGTAGTCGAGGCGCTGCTGGAACGGCAGCTGGACGTCGTCCGTCAGCAGCACGGGAATACACCCCAGGAGGATGGCCTCGAAGAAGCGCACGCTCCACAGCTCCCAGCCAGCGGGGGCCAGGCAGAAGACGGAGCGGAGCAGCTCGTCATGGTAGGAGGAGCTGTTGATCCTGTCGCTCACCACCCATCCCCTCACCCTGCTGTACCTCCGGAGGAGGAGCTGACGGATCCCGAGCGAGTAGTCCTTGTTGTAGAGCAGCGCCTTGACAGACCCTGCCGCCGTCCCCCGGAAGTAGACCAGGATGTCCCTCCCCCTTGTCCTTTCCCCCATGTAGCTAGCGGTCAGGGCAGGATGGGGGACGAGAGGAGGGATAACAACGTCCTTGAACAGCTGGAAGCAGGGGAGCCTCGAACGGACCGCAAACTCCTCGCTGCTCCCCATGTGGTCTGCCGCTCTCGCCGCGTACCATGCCGGCCTGACGAGCGTGCGGTCGCCGGAGGTGACAAGGAGGATGGAGTTGTGCAGCTCCAGGAAGGGACCCTGGCACGACCCCCAGTCCGAGCTGAGCACCAGCACGTGGTCAGCACCAGCAGAGCGGTCGAAGAAGGGGTAGGTCTGCCGGACATGCTCTAGAACAAGCTGCACGGCCTGGTATGTCTTGCCGATGTCAACGTCGTTGTCAGGCCAGCCGGGGCCCGGGCGGACGAAGTGAGAGGAGAGGAAGCAAGCGGCGTAGAGGGGGATGAAGAAGAGGTCTGCCGCGCCCGGATCGAGCGTGAGGGAGTCGCTGAGGAGGAGCTGCTCATGGATGTAGACCTCGGCCGCGTAGATGCTGTTGCGACATTGCTGCATGTTCAAGCTCAACATCGCTGAGTTCCACTGCGGGTGGATGTCGTAGACAAAGACCTTCATCTTCCTCCTCTTCTTCTTCCCCCGAGCCGGCGAGTCCCCCTTGGACTGGCCTTGATCGCGGAGGGACACGGACTGGCGGAAGTGCTGCTGCGCTTCTTCCTTCCTTCCCAGCATCTTCAGCACAGTCCCCAGCAGGAATCGGCTTTCAGACGAGGTCGGGTTGTAGGAGACAGACTTGAGCAGCAGGGCCTCTGCCTCTCTCAGTTTCTCCATCGTGCTGGAGTTCTCCTGCTTCTCCTGCCGCATCCACACTGGCAGACGGTCGCTGCCCTGCAGCCTCGCCTCTTCCTGCGCCATCTCCGTCGCTTCTCCCACCAGGATCTCCGCCATCTTCGCCAGCGCGTCTGCATCCTTAGGCTGGAGCTCAAGGCACTTTCGGAGGTAGGAGGAGGACAGCGAGTGGTTGCCGGCCAGCCTGGCAGCTATCGACGCCTCCTTGTAGGGAGACAAGGAGGAAGGGTTGATCTTGATCGCATCCTCGTACATGCGACGAGCCTTCTCAAGGTACCCGAGCGTCAGGTAGGCATTGCCTGCCATGTACTTCAAGTTCCATGCATTCTCTGTGCTCCCTCCGCCCATGGCCTTCTCGTAGTGCTGCACGGCCTTGACCAGATCTTGCCTGTGGGTGTGATAGATGTACCCGATCTTGAAGTGAACATCTGCCGCGTTCGGCTTCGAGGCAGCTGCTTGCTCAAGGTACACAAGTGCCCCATCTTGGTCCCCCGCTAGAGAAACCTTCTCAGCCAGGAAGTACCAGAGGAAATGGCTGAGCGCTGTTGCCGATAGCTCGTCATTGTAGTCAACGATTCTACTCTCTCCCTGATCGGGCAACAAGACTAGCGAGCCTTTGCGCTTGCCGGTGTACTTCCAACCATCTTTCAGCAGGCAGAACCTCACCCTCCCCTCAAACACCATCGCAACCTCAATCAGCACCCTCTTCCCCTCCTTGCACGAGGAGCACTTGCTCCCTGTCACCAGGCACATCCAGACTCCTCTCTTCAGATGGTCGCGATAGCTGCTCTCGTCCATTGCGACTAGGCTCGGATTCGAATCCTTCCTGCATGCCACCAGGTGGAGGAAGAGCAAGGCTAGCAGTGAGACGAGGATCCACCCCCTCCGAAAGGGACGAGCGAAAGGGGGAACCATTGTCCTTGGCACGTCAGGCAGGCAGATCTACAGGAGGAGGAGGAGGAGGAGGAGGAGGAGGAGGAGGACGAGGAGGAGGACGAGGAGGAGGAGGTCTCAAGGAGGAGGAAGAGGCGGGCGGGGGGGGGAAGAGGGACGAGAGTGAGATAGAGAGGAGAAGGGGACGGAGGAGGTCTCAAGGAGGAGGAGGAGGAGGTCAAGGACGATGGTGTGAGAGGCAGGGCATGTGAGCGAGTTCGTGCATGGTATAGCTCCCCGATTCCCGGCCCAGCATATCCCTCCCTCTCTTTCACAGTCCGCCTCAGAAGACTTTGTTACAAGGTCCGCCTCGCAAGTGAGTTTCACTCAGCCGCCGGCCTGAAGTTGCCCGGGCCGCCGCCGGGCCTGGCCTGTCCCCCGGGCACACTGCGTTCAGGGCCTTCCCTAATTCACCGTGTCCGTCTGGCAACGCCAGCGAAATCACAACTGACTGGGCCCTCGGACTCTCAGGGCCTGGCAAGGCGGGCCTGCGGCAGTGCCATGATTGTTTCATGGGTATTCAATTAATCATGTTAGACACTTTCAAGTGACTGCAAACTTCAGTGAAAGGCGGTGGACACGGCGAAACCTGTACAGCCAGAAAGGCAACGAGTCGCCTGCGGATAACACAAGGCAAATCATTCATATACATCATTCAGTCTGCCCTTCACTCGTCGGGCTCGGAGACGTCTCCGCAGGTTTGTCGCTGGCCGGTGCATCAGGGTTTTGTTGCTGTTTCATGGGGCAGTAAGGAGAAGACTGAGACAAGTGGACAAGCACTGACCTGGTACATGAGGGACAACCTCGCCACGACCTTCACTCCGTTCAGCACCTTGCGAGCGCGTCTTGCCTTGATGTACTCCTTGAGAACCTTGCCCTGGCCCAGATCCTCGTTCGAGACGCTTTCAATGTTGTCCATCAGTGAATGTTTCAGGCACTCCATGCTCGTCGGCCTCTTCTTCTGATCCACTGTGAGCAGGAGAGACACATACTGCCTCGTTTCCTTGGAAACATTCTTCCATGGATCTTTAGGAAACTTGACCTCGCCTTTCTGAATCAGAGACAAGAGCTCAGCCAAATTCTCGCTGTAAAATGGCGGGTAGCCAGCAAGCATGGTATACAAGATCACACCAGTTGCCCACACGTCGACCTTGGCATCGTATTTGACTCTTGTGCCTCTCCCTTGCGAAGCAATCATGACAACTTCCGGAGCAAGATAGTCTGGGGTCCCACAGACTGTATTCATGCTCTGTTCACCCATTACAGGACGCAGACTCGACAGTCCAAAGTCAGCAATCTTCAGGTGCATGTACTCCGGCTTCGACGGGTTGTCAGACACCATCAGCAAGTTTTCTGGTTTGAGATCACGATGGCAAGCTCCAACCGAGTGCATGTGAGCAATGCCTTCGAGAATCTGCTTGCAAGCTTCAGTCCATCCTGCTCACTGAAATGGCCCATATCTACAATCCTGTCGAATAGCTCCCCTCCCACTGCAAGCTCTTCCACCAAGTGCACTGCCTTCTTGTCTTCGAACACTTCCACCAACTTGATGCATCTCGGATGCGCCACTGCGATCATGATCCGAACTTCATGATCCAGCAGCTCTCTATCATAGTTCTCGTGCGACTTGAGCAAAGTCTTGATAGCAAACTTCTCACCAGTTTCTTTGTTGGTGCCTACTGCACATGATGCAAAGCTACCCGATCCCAATTTCTTCCCGAAGGTGTACTTCTCTGTGATGGCAAGTTGTTGATAATTTCCCTTAGACCAATCGGCATCCGCTATTCCACCTACACCGACCTTGCCATTCACTTGTGGGTCTGACTGATTCACAGCTTGCGAAGAGCTTCCACAACCCATCTCTATCAGATGATTGTCTCTTGCAGCAACCAGTCTTCAATCTTGTTCAGGTGGGAAAGCAACGGATTGAGTGCCCTTCATTCGGTATAGCCTTTGCTTGACCTACGACGTCCCATCGAGAATTTCCTGGAACATTTACCTCAGAAACAAAGTCACGACTAAAATCTTTGCTTGAGAGAAAAAAAACCTATATCTCCTCATTCAGCAATACAATTCAAACAATACTGACAAAACTATTCTTCGTCTTGCAGGGAAATAACACCTATCTACATCTATTTTCGTTTGTAGTTACAATCAATTGCAGTACAGCACCAGTAACAACCCAGGGATGCTCTCCTATTCTGAGTTGATTCTATCCTCCTAATACATCCCCCCCTCATCCTCCCTCCTCCCTCTAGATCCCTCTTTCAACGTCTCCGCACAACCCGTTGCACCATTGAGGCATCATGCTGTGGTAGGAGGTGGTAGGAGGGCTAGCACAGGGTCCTAGAATCCTAAAATATTTCGTTATATCCTAAAATTATAGGTCTTATGCACCTCCTAGTCCCAGGTCCTAGGACCTACGGTTGGTGGTACCTAACGGCGGCTAAACACTTGAACTTTTAGCAGGATACTAAAACAACTTTACAAAACCTTTTTGGGCTGGTTTTTAAAGGAGATAGTTACTTAGCGGAGTGTACCAGAACCGGTACATATCAGGACCAAAACATTAAAATGGTAGTGACTTATCATCCCCTCCCTTCTAATCAAAATCATTTTATGTGGTACAAATTTTATAGCCGTACAAAATGTTTTGTTAATTATAGAAATGGCTATACGAGGCTTGACGGTCATGATCGGTCGATCATGCCGGGCCGAGAGTCCCGGCCGGCCGGGCGATCATCCGGCCCGGGGCCCGGGGATCACCTGACTCCGAGGCCGAGTCAGTGACACAGTGATGGCATTGCGACCGTTGGCTGGGGGCCCCGGACCGTATGAGTCACCCCTGTGGACTCCTCAGTGACTGAGTCACTAATCACGTCACGGCGTGCCAGGCGGCCGGGCCGCAGTACAATAGGTGATCAGACTCTGTCTCCGATCAGATGATACTTGTGACCGTATCATAGTAGTATCGGACAGTGATCAACTTTCGTTGAAGTTATCACCGAAGTCGTGACACTCAGTGACTATGACAGGCGTGAGGCCGCAAGATGCCAAAATTGAAAACTTGAAAACTTGGCAACTGAACCGTTCCGAAGGCCCGGAGGCCAGATGATCCACTGCCGTCGCTGAAAGGCTGGACGGCCGGCAGTCACGAGGTTCGCTGCCCGCCTTTCAACTAAGAAGCCTGTTTGGCAAGGTTTCCAGGCTATCGGTAGTATGTCTACTTTACCACCGGTAAGGTTCACCTGCACGCGCGAGCTGATCTGCGAATTCGGCACGCAGCCGCCCGCCGCCGCCGCGCGGGCGGGCTGAAATCACAGGCTTGGCGAGTGGGCCGATCGCCGGATGAGACGGTCACGAGTCACGGAGCTATTATCATCACAGCAACTCAGTCAGGCATTGAATACTTGAATATCATACTTCTTATGCCACTGGACTGGAGGACACTATTGGCAAGTTGATGCGTCAAAAGCTACACTGCTCGCCGGACTCAAGCCGAAGAACGTAGTGTGACGCAATTCAATCATTCATTCATTCATTGAAGGTAAGAAAATTTACAGCAAGACAAGCACTTATGAGGGATAAAATGACAGGGAATCAATATGACTCAACATGTTTCAAAGCCTCCTCAAGAAGCAGAGTCGTATCGAAGCAAGCCACCAGGTAACGAGGCCAATGGCCTTCCTCTTCCTCGGCATGCACGCTTTGTTGAGCTGGCATCTCTGGCCTTTCGGCTTGGATGCCGTTCTTTGTGGAATCCTGGAAGAAGGCAAGGATTGAATCGACGTCCGATTTGCATGGAGCAACAAGCTGCAGCGTCGGGGTAGCTCTCACGTAAGGCCACTTGTCGATGCCAACTCTTCGGCAAGCTTTCTTCAAGGCAGTCAATGAAATACCCTGAGAAGGAGAGGGAGGGCTGTCAGGTTCGGATACAGGATAACAGGGAAGTGCTCACCAGCATATTAGCTGCGTCTCCTTGCTTCATATGAAACATCATCGAGATGTCCTTCTTTGACAGTGTAACAACTGATTTGCTAGCAGAAATGGATGTTTCACCAGCCTTTCTCCGTGGGAAAATCCTTGCGACGTCGGTAGTCATGGCTGAAGATAAGAGATCTGGGATTGACCAGGGTTGAAACAAAGTGCTGAGTCGGGATATGGATAGGTCGTAGGAGCCTGATGCTAGGTGCAGAGGGATCAAGTAGGATGAAGTGCAAGGAAGCGGAGACACAAGGTGAGGATTGAAGTTTGCTGGAAACAAAATGAGAGGAGGGGAAGTTTAAATACAGGTGATATGGAGCAACAGGCTGGTGTAATAGGAGGAACACGTGGGCGAGGAGGAGCAAGCGCAGTTCAAGAGCCTGAGGTGCAAGGGGCCACTGGACAGGAGTTCTCCTTGCGGTGCTCCGAACCGTTGTGCTTGAGCTCGGGTGGAACTATGCTGACAGTTGCCCGCTCGAGATATGTCCCTTGATCAACCGACCGGAGGTCCGGATGTACTGTACCCCCATCGTCATAAGGGTTATAACCTATCAAAAGGGGGGTGGGGTGTTGAGTGATACATTGGGGGAAGGGGAGCTGTCTATTGAGTTGAGGTGAGAGAGGAGAGAAATGATAATTGAGGTACTAATGGATTGATACTAACAAGGAAATACTGCAAAGGAGCTTGTCGGGGGGTGCAGCTACGTATCCCTGCTTCTATCCTATTTGAAATGTATCGTTTTTGAATTCATACAGATTGAGTCGATGACTTTACTACGAAGCAGTCATGACCTGTAAGCTCGAAACGACTGCGTTTCCAGGCTCAAGTTAAATCCCAAAAAACTAATTTTGGAGGGCATCGTCGGAGTCTCGGAATTTCTCTTGTTTACTGTCCTTTTGCTAGACTATTTCTTTGTTCCGAGGCGGCTCACATGGACTAGTCAAATCAAGCCAAATAACCGGACACAGCCTTTTATATTATAAAACATGTATCAGAGTTTTAGAGTTTTAAAATTTCCGCTCAGCCGCGACCAGCTGCCGTGACTGCCACCTTGGCCGGACAACCAGTAAAGTAAAAAAACAACGGGGCCACCACCCTAACCCCCACGTTGATGGACCCCCTAATGTCCATTTACCCCTACCCCCACCCTACCCCCACAGCTGACTCTTTGGCCGGCCTAGCAGGCCGAGGGAACAGTAAAACCTAGTTAGCAGTACCCCAATACTACCCCACCCCCTAGTGTTAGTCACCGGACCTCCTTTTAACACTTGCCGTGACAGCCTGAATGCTTCATCGCCCTCATGTACACTGCACAGCCTGGATTGTCCTCGTACTGATTTTTAACTTAACTTTGAGTAACCCTGGAAATGACACCGTGCCACGGTGCCAGGCACTCACCGTCTTCTCTTCTCGCCGCACGGTATGACCGTAACGGTGAGTGTCACTGAGGCCCCCGGTGAGCCGGGCCGCTCAGCGGCCTTCAAGGCTCCGAGTGACTTTCAACCGGGTCACCGGGGCCCGGGTTGCGGCCGCCGCGCCGGGCCGCGGCTGCGCCGGGCCCATGATGGCATGATGATGCACTCAGCCTGCCGCTGACACTTTACTAGTACATGAATATCTGAGTCAGTGGCCGCGCCCCAAATTCGCCGAGCGGGGCCTCTCCCCCGGCCCCACTTCGACTGCCAGGCTCAGTGATCCGACATGATCGGAACCACTGGGCCTCTTGATCATGACGGCGGCGAGGATTCACTCTCCTGATCATTCCGAACATCTCGACGCTCTGCCAGGCAAGCAGTCAGTCAGACCTGAAGCTTGTCCGCGGCCACGTCCATGTAGCCTGTCAAGTTCGAAGTCGATCAATCATCATTACCTTCCGACTCGCCGCTGCCACTTGCCGCCTGTCTGTCCAGACATCAAGTCAACTGAACCATGTAAGGAGATCCGGCTGAGCTCAGGTACCTCGAAGAGCACGAGTTTGAAGACCCGTGGGCTGCTGCAAAGGAACTCGGGTGTGCTCCTGGCGCTGAAGTTGGGGCTGACGTGGTTGGAACAGCAGGGAGCGTCGGGAGCAGGCCGCGCTGAAAGAAGGTGAGCGGCACGGCAACTAAGAGCCCACGGACCTGCTGGTAGAGCCGCAAGAGTTCTTTCTTGCTTAGCCATGGTTGACCCCCCTGGGCAAGATTGAGGGAGTCAGGCAGGAGCAGGGGCAGGTCAGTGCTGGGGAGGAGCAGAGGTTGGAAGAGGGGCAGGAGCAGGAGACAACAAGACCTGTGAAGGATTCCTTTGCGTTCCGGCGGCTGCAGGTGATGTGGAGTCTGGCAGCCTGAAGGAAAAGATCATCTCCTCCTCGTCAGCAGCGCTCGGATGGACCTTGTCGTGGCTCCGCTCCGACTAAGCAATGCTTGTCCGGGGACCTGAAGAAAATTTTGAGCCTAGACAGACGAGCCGAGGAGGAGAGAAGGCCGTTGACGAGAGAGGAAGCATTTGTCTTTACCTGCGCCTCTGAACGGATCATCTGCAAGGTCGCCATTAGTACACATGCAATCAACCTTGGTGACATCAATCCGCGTATCCAAAGACCTAGTCTCCATCTCCATCTCGATTCCCATCCCCATCATTGTGATCATCTTCACGATCTCCTTCTCCCTCTCCTCACCTTTCTCGCCCTGTACTGCTTCCTGTATTCCGCATGTGCCTGCGTTTTTTACATGCTCAGCATCCATCAAAGATTTCCCACATTGACTCACCAAATAAACCTCAGCAATCGATCCAACGAATGTAGAGATCAGGAGCTGGCAAGTGCTTCTCAGTTCCGTAGAGGAGAGAGTGACAAGGAAAAGGGAAGTGGGATGAGCAAAGGAGCAGAGATGCAAAGTTACCGGAAGCAGGCTGAGCATGTACACCGAGACTACCCAAACCGGCACGAGCATGGCGTAGCCGAGAAGCAGTCCCAGGATGGGCGCGATCCAGGGGATCATGAGCCCGAAGCTGATGACTGGAGCAGAAGCAGGGACGAGTCAACCTCAGCAGAGGGTGAGCTAGCAAACCTGAGATGACGAGCAGGAAGAAGACCATGGCCATGATGAGCAAGGCGAACCACAGGGGGCCCGTGATGTAAGCGACTGCAAGCAAGGAAGAGCCAGGGCTATGAGCAAGAATCTACTGCTCGAGATGGAGTGGTACCCAAGTTCAGCACTGGGTATCGCAGGTACGTGGGAAGCTTTCTGCCCCTGGCGACGGGAATCAATCATTCAACAGTCAAGAGGCCCTGCCGACCCTCCTGGTACCTCATGGCAAGATCCAACCATAGCAGCAGCTTCTCGAGATTCACTGTACAGCGCCGTCAGCGCCGCCCCCAGCTCCTTGTGTCGAAGACCTGCAAGCTCCGGGAGCAGCGTGCCGAGGACCTAAGGTTCAGAGGGTCAGGACAGTGCAGAGAAGTCATCAGATCGCACCAGATGCATCTCAGGCTGCACCCTATCACTCGCCATCCTCTCCTGCGCCTTGTCCGTAGGATACTGCACAAGGAGGGAATGAAAAGCCTCCCAGTGCCGAGGGGTCGAGCTACCTTGACGATGACCCACGTGGCGGCCGCCAGGCCCCAGCCGAGCAGGAACTGATACGAGCATGTCACAGAAGACGAGAGCAGGTGGAGGCTGCGTGCCTGCGTGAAGCTGATGGTGAATGGGGACGTGAAGAGCATGACGGGGGTCAGCACGGAGAGGACCGTCAGAATCAGGAGGAACCTGCTGGGCGGTCAGATGAACCAGTTGCATCCTCCCAGCCACTCATCACCTCCATGATGCTCTCAGCAGCTTCCACAACGAGGAGATGGAGGACGCGATGTGACTCACGTCTCGCCCCGACACAGAACGTCGCACCGCCCCAGCCCCCACGTTGAAGTCCTCGTCGTCGCCAATGGCTCCTCTACTTCGCCGCATCGATGAATCGCCTATCCATCCTCCTCCTGTTCCTCCTGTTCCTCCTGCTCCTGCCCCTACAGCTGATCTTCCTGACGGGGATTGGAGAGGAATGCTGCTCAGAGCACTGGGTATCGCTTGCTTCGTCCCATGCTCGTATAAAGATTGGAATCCCCTTGGCTCATCCATGTGCACGAGACCCTCAACCGCATGTCGACGTCAACTGAACCAGCAGCTCATGGTCAGACATGCCATGTTCTGGGATCTCTGGCGGGGCCAGCATGCTCCCGATATGCTGAGGGCAAACGTACAAAACAAGAACTCGCTTCGATGAGATGCAGCGTCTCAAAGTGATGAGAGCAACACGCGCAGTGGGAAGTTTGACGTGAGAACAACTTGCAACTCAAGTGCGAGACTGACAGGCCAGCCGGGATGAGCATCACGTGCCGCTAGGCTGGAAGCACGTTTCGTTCCCTGTCTCCTCCTCCTTCTCCTCCCTCCTCCCTCTCCTCCCTCCAGACAACGAGACTTCATCATGCATGCACATGCTCTTCGACATCTCTTTCAGCCTCATCCTTCTCCTCCCTCCCTCCTCCCTCGTCGCCGCTGTCTCCTCCCCTACTCTGTTGCTGCTGCGCCCTTACCTGCCCAGCCATGGTCGCCTTCCGTGTGGGTGGGAGGGTTATCCTGTATAAATTTGAGGGGTACAATTGAGGGAAAATCAGGGGGTACCTAATGCAATGTAGGGGTGGTGGATGTTCACAACAAACTGGGGGTCCAGTTTCGAGTCGATCCTGAAAAATGCCTGGGAGGTGCAGGTGCGATCAGAAGAGCGGGAAGGGAGAGGAGGGGAGAGGAGATGTACATGGGATGTAGAGGAGATGAAGACATGAGGATGAAGAGGGCTCGAGTCGCTCTATGAAGCAGCTCATGCGCGATCCCGCAACCCCAGCATGGCTTTCAGCGCAAGACTGATCTCCATCCTAGTCCTCCTCCCAGCCATCGTGCCTTCTCAACAGCAGACGCCCCATCCCTCTGAGCGCCTCAGACCTCCCGACGTGGATGTGTCGTGGGACGATCACTACCATAGCTTGCAGGAGCATGTCGACACCCACGGTCGTCTTAGGCTGGCATCGCTCAAGTACAAGGACAGCTCTCTGTACGTCTGGCTGATGGAGCAGCGGAAGAGGTGGAGGACAGGAGATCTGCAGCACGGACAATCGATGAGGCTGTGGAGGTTGGGGGCACTGGAGCCGATGAGGGCGGTGTGGGAGACGAACTTCTCGCTTGTCATGCTCTGCAAACAGCACATGGGGTGTGTGTCGTCGGGAAGCAAGAGAGGAGAGAGTCTCGCTGTCAGCAATGAGCTGAGGAAGAACAATGTGCACCGATGGGTCGAGAAGCAGCAGGCGTACGCTGCGAAGGGCAGCCTCACTCCCAAGAGGAAGGAGATGCTGGAAAGCCTCGGCATTGTCTTCGAGAGGTCCGAGCATGATCGTGTCCTTGCCTTGTGTGAGCAGGTGTGCAGGTTCAAGTCTGAGTGGGAGCAGAAGTACAACTCCCTCTGCTTGTTCAAACAGACCTTTGGGCACCTAGACTTGCTGAGGAGGGAGGAGAGCACTACTTGGAAGAAGCAGGAGAGGTGGGGGAGCGGGTAAGGGCAAGACTGCCATGTGCTGCTGACGCGCCGGCCACAGGCAGTCGCTCTGCCGTTGGTTATACAATCAGAAGTTTCAGCTGAAGAGAGACACCAGCAAGGCGCATGCTGAGAGGTGACTGAGGGCCCGGCCCCCGGGGAGGTTGACCCTTCAACTAGGTTGCTTGCCATGGGCGTGGTGCTGAGAAATCGCGGCCGGTGCGTGAGGATGAGGGCGAGGGTTTGAGAGGTGACGTGATGCGGTAGAGTCTGGAACAAGCGCTTCAACCATCTTGCGTCCTTCAAGAAAGCGAATGGTGAAGGAGGATGATGGTTGGATGATTCGACCTGACCTGACCCCCCTTCTCCCCTCCTCTCCCCTCATCTCATCTCTGCTCCTCATATTCCTTTCCTCCTCCTCCCCTCCTTCAGGTCACGTAAAGGTCCCCGTCATCTGCAAGGAGAACCCAACGCTGGGCCAGTGGGTCATCAACCAGAAGCAGCGAATTCGACAGGGCCGAATGCCAGAGGTCAGACCTCTCCTCTCATCGCTCGTTGTCATCCTGAACTCCTCGCCCTCCTCCTTGTCCTCTGCTGCAGGAGAGGATGAAGCAGTTAGAGACCCTGGGATTCGCCCGCAAGGCGTCAACCGCAGGGGGCAGAAGCAAGAAGGAAGCAGCATCGGTTCAGTGTTGAACCTTCACTGCCTCTCCTTCCCCCTCCCTTGCTCTTGAGGAGCGGTTCGAATTTCTGTCAAGATTTTTTGATGCAGTAGAGATATCGATAAGACAGGAGTTGAGGTAAGCAAAACAATCTACAAGCAGCAGTATCGAGAGAACAGACGAAATGGTGGAGGCTTTGGATTGCGAGGAAATAAGCAATGAAGATGACAGCCAAATTTTCAGGTTAAACAGGAGGATGGTAAATAGTTTGCACACACGTATCTCAAACCTCAACCGACAAACTTCATGTGAATCTAAGATGACCGAGCATCTCTCAGCATCAAGCGTTAGACTTCTCTTCACTTCGTGTGACCGACTCGATTGCTTTGAGTTCCTTGCTCATGTCTGACAGGCACGAGTATCGCTCCTTCGGGTCATGTTGGAGACAGCGGCAGATTACCTGCGTACAAACATCGAAACTATAATCAGCAGGAGCAGGAGCAGGAGCAGGCGCAAGATGAGCAGAAAGCACTGTTGCAAGTTCCATGAGGAGGAGCGCATGTACCTGGCATAGGCGAGCTGGAACATTTGGGTTCTCCTTGCTAGGAGTTGGGGGCTCTGCCCCGGCCGCCCCCCTCATCAGCTTCTCCCACATCCCTCGCTCATTGTTGAAGTCTCCCGCAGCCCCAGGTTTCCATGTCAGGTCCTTGTCGACGCTATAGGGAAGCTTCCCTTGTTGGAGCGTCAGAGTCAAACTCAGAGCCCCGCACTGTCAGCTCTTACCCGTGAGCACCTTGTACATGAGAACGCCTGGACGTGCCGTCAGCGACAGTCGATGGAGAAGCTGACGTCATCACCGAGGGAGTAGAAGTCCGTAGAGACAGACCGAGAGCTTGAATCGCACAGAAGCTGCTCGGGCGACATGTAAGCGTACGTGCCGGCCGGAAACGCTGAGTCTGCACTAGAGCGTGAGAATCACTGGATGGCTCTTCCTCCCTCCTCCACCTCATTTCCGTCACCCTCCTCCCCTACAGATCTCCTCTGCACTTGTCTTCTCCCCCCATCCCTCCCGCCCTCCCTCCCTCCCTCCCTCCCTCCCTCTGACGCCTCCGGCGATGGATTTACAATCACCTTGCTCTGCGACAAGCTCGCCAAACATGTCATAAAACTCTTCCTGCAGCGACCATGAGCCACCACAGCACACATCGCCGAACACGTTCACCAGCGAGATCAGACGATCCCCGTTCACGTCATATTTCGCAATCATCCGAAGAATCTGTTCCTCCGACGGGCGCACGCCGACAGCCCGGAAGCACTGACCTCCTACCTCACAAGACTCTCCAACAAGCGATGCAGCCTACCTGGGCCACGTCACCGCTGGAGATGACTCCGACCTTCCTACGATCCTGCAGCTTCAACGTCACCATGGAAGCACGTTAAGATGAGCACGACCATGGATTCGAAGACACTCTTGATCTTTCTCATTGTGTCCTCTCCGTACGTCTCAAGGGTGCAAACCCCCTACACGATCAGTGGTCTGCCTCAACTGCTCCATCCACTCACCGACTCATCGTTGGTGTTGGTCCATTTACCAAAGAGACAGCCTGAGAAAATTTCAGTCTCAGCCGGCGGCAAGCATCACACTCCCACCCACCTTGTGCTCCTGTCGCGGACCCAAAGTCGATGAGGCGATAGACTGTCTTCCCGCCCTGTGCGCTCCGAATGACATTCTGCATGACAACGCAAGTCATGACATGACGGGCAAGGGACAGCATGCGAGGAAACCTGAGGCTTCAAGTCACGGTAGATGAAACCTGCCGAGTGAATCGAGTTCAAGGCCCGTATGAGGTCCTGGGCTACCTGAACTCGGGGTGTCAGAGCTGGTGCTGCTGGTCACCCACATACGCGAATGGCCTCGGTGCTCTCAAGAGCTCCTTCCTGCTCGATCAGCTCGTCCAGGCTGACGCCATCGACATACTGCATGACTACATAGCAGACTCCATTGCTCAGCCCATGATCGAAACACTGAGGAAGCAAGAGTCACGATGACCAACGAAGCCAAGAGGGATACTCGCCCGAGGAACGTGCGGGCTGTCGATCAGGGACAAGATAAGACCTTCTCGCATGAGAATCGGCTCCTCGCCCTTCCTCGACTTCATCAGCTTGACTGCCACAAATTCGTCTTCGTCTGAAATCCCAGGGAGTGCATTGACACGTCCATCAGCTTCCCGTAACACCCTCGCCTTGAGCACCATTCCAAACGATCCTTGTCCCAGCAAAGTTTGCATCTCCAGGGAAGAACGCAGTGCAAATGGCAGTGAACTCCAGAGCTCCCTCGATCGATCTAGAATTTCAAGTTCCTTCGGGGCAATAATCCTTTTCCCTCCCGTCGGCACATCCGAGTTCGGCTTGCCGAGATAGTTCTGAAGCTGCGCCATTCTCCTCTCCTCCTTCCGCTTCCTCGCCTCCTCCCTTTCTCGTCTGAGCTGGTTCTGCTTTTCTTCGATGCGGCGATTCAACTCATCGATCTCGTTGCTCACAGGCTCGCTCTTTGCCTTGAGGCGGAGGCTCCCGAAAGATACACTTCGACACTTGACCTTGCCATCAGCAAGCGGCTTTCTGCAAACCCTGATCGAGTGATCTACAACGTTAAGTGGTGCGGTAAAAGCTGATTGTACGTGAGTTGATCTGGTGTTACCCAAAGTCACTGTCTCGCCCAGCCCGTCAGCACGATTGACAATCTGAAGAAACACAAACAGCACAGTGAAGACATAGCGTGAAGGCTCTTGTCGTAGAGCTTGCATGAGACTGGAGGTCCTGTTTTTGCTTGCAATTACGACAAATAATCCTTTTTTTGGTATCATAATGATCCTCAAAATATCAGGCAAACTTTCCGCCTGCTTCAGATCATGAACCTGTCACGTTGTGTTAACCATTGGCAGATAATTCATAAGTTGCTTCCGTTCATCCCTCAAACCCCTCCTCCATGAAATACTTCCCTGCTCTTTTTCATCCCATCTCCCTCCTCTTTCATCCCTCTTCATCTACCCATATCCAACCCCTCCGTCTCCCTTTCCGCAACCCCCTCCTCCCTCCTCC
>NW_005434659.1:508315-537496 GCF_000315625.1 Guillardia theta CCMP2712
TCCATCCTGCGTCTTCTCTTCATCCGCACATGCGCCTCAAGGGACTCATAGAGGTACAACCCAACGTTACCACCCCACCCATGCCATAGCAGTATCATGACTATTATGAACACCCACCCCTGGGAGGTATTTGTTTTCCTGTAAACTGCGAACGAAGATCAAGAAATATTTTACAATAATTTCAAATTTCATAAAAAAGTTTGAACCTAAATTGCTATGGTACTCAAACTTGAAACTAAAATATTGACCTAAACCTGAACCATGAACCTAAACCCTCTAAACCAAATTGCTAGAGTGATGGTCTGGAGCTGCCTCGATGCTGAAGCGGATATTTCCGACACGCGGGAGTCTCCGGCGAGGGCGGGGGCTTCCGCTACCATCAAGTTTTAGTTAATAAAGTATCTATATATATATATATATATTATTTTATAAATAAAAGTAAATGTAGCAGAGAAAGCCGATCCGCGTGACCTGGATTTCCGGTCATGGATGCAGGCGGTCTGGGTTTGAGAGGTAGAGGGTATACAATGAGGGGTAATAATCTCATATATTTTAGGGGGTACATTACAGTTGACTCGGATATATCCGGCTAGTCCTAGGGGTAGGGGTACTCGAGTAACTTGAAATCTCGTGACAATGACATTCTCTGGTACGGGTACTTTAACGAACAAGAATGCGACAATCAGGGGTGGGTGGCAATTAGGCCAGGCGTTCGGATCCGGAAATCACAAGGTCACCTGCCGTAAAATTACGCGTCAGTGTGATCGACCATGAGAGTCAGCACGCTTAGCATGACTTTGATGACAGATATCTTTTGAACAATTCCTTGTTCGTATCCCCTGCAGAGGGATATGCTTACCCCGAGATGAAAAGAAGTCTTTTGGATATATCATTACCACAGGATCGAGGCCGCCAATCGGCGCAACAGAATTTATAGAAGAGGACGGCTACACGCGTTCCACACTAACAGCCTCCACACACAAAACATGCACGCGGGAATGGAAGAATTGATCAGCACGTCAGCGAACAAGAGATCGTTCAACGAGGAGATTTCCAAGGAGAATGCAGACGCCAACATGGTTAACTACAACAAGTGGGCCAACTTGCTGAGGACCTCATCCGATTACCGCTGTCCTGAGGACGAATGCCATAACTTCGATTTTAACGAAGAGAGGCTGCTCTGGGAAAGGGAATTCTGTCTCATCAACAACCAACAGCACTTGGATTATTGTTTCGTTGAGGAAGCTTCTCCAGAAATCAACCAATTCCTCAAGCTCTGGTAGACACCTATCAGAGTTCTGTTCACTTGTAGAGTATTTTAGTGTAAATAAACAATCACATCAGTCAAGTCTCTGGCCTTCATTGCGTTTCCAAACTTGATACTGGTGTATCTGGACAAGGTCTGCACACCCTTTGTCAGAAGGGAGCGCAAAGAATTCTCTCGTCCTGGCAAGACATTTTACAAATTTCTGGCAACAACTGCCGAGATTCATCCCACCATGACTTCACAGTGGCTCTGCAATCTAAAAGCAGCAGTGAGCGCTGATTGCAATAATCAGGCTCTCACTCGTGTTCTGTTCTATCGTGCAAAGTATCCGCACATTCAAGTTGGTCGACTTCAGGACTGAGTTGCAACACTCGGCCTGGCAGCCTTGAACTTCGGAACTAAGGCGGCAAGTTCAGTCGTGAGTTCACTGAGGGCCATCAAGCCAAGTCACCGAGCCGGGTCACTGCGGTCCGACGACGGTGAGCCACCAGACTGATGCGGAGACCGGTCACCGGGTGACCCGCCGGGCTCCGAGTGCAGCCGCCGCCGGCAGGGCGGGCTCAGTGCAGTCCGACAGCCCAGTGAGTGCTTTCATGCGCGACGATCAGAGCGATCATGGCAGATCGCCGAGTCGTTCACAGACGGTCACCGTCACGGTACGGTACATCGTGTCAGGCTACTCAGCGGCAGTCACTCAGGCTACTAGGCTCCGCCTTTACTCAAACTTGAACCCGACAGGCTAGAGTCTATCCGGCTACTAGGCTCAGCAGTGATCGGACTATCCGATGATCGGACTAGTGCCGCACTGACTGCGCCGCTGACGGCGGCGGCCGCAGTGCCGCGGCGGCGGCGGGCCCGAGGCCCGCCCGGCGGCGCCAGGCCCCGGCGGCGCCGGCGGCCGGCCCGGTCGGCCGGGTGAAATCAACCGTTATAAATGGAAGAGTGACCGTTACATTGTGTTCACATATAAGAGGAGATCAATTATTGGAGGTCGTGGAGATGCTTTAGTGAGGGAGTGAAGGCAAGAGATCACCAGACATACCGATCAGGACAGGACAGGACAGACCAGGACAGCACAGGACAGGACAGGACAGGACAGGACAGCACAGGACAGGGCAAGAGGAGTTGTAGGGGGAAGGGAGCTGAAAAAGCGCCGAACATGTGAGGTTAGGACGTAGACTCATGTTCTGAATGCTTGTGAGTAACTGTCAATGATATGCAACGCATGCTGGGCATGAAAGAGAAGAGGTCCAAGCTCCATGATGCGGAGGCTCAGGGTTTCTGTCAAGCTCCACATCAGTGGCGATTCGCACTCTCTTGGCAGTGACAAAGTCCTTTGGCAGGTCCAGTGCAGCAATGAGGGCCCAGATTCTGTCGTCTCTGTGTCTAGTGGCGCTTTGCCAGCCTACCTTTGCTCTCACCCAGATCTCCGTGCAGGCCTCGCGCCCCAACACCAAGAGCGTGGGAGCATGGGGCTCGGACTCGGACAGCCATTCCTGGATGGCTTCCAATGAGGCCTGCTTTGCCGCACCGCGTGCCCTGCTCCTGCACTCTGCTCCTCGTCTCTGCTCGCGCAGATGGTGAGGAGGACGATCCTTGTCAGTCGTGCTGCTCTGACTTCTGCTCCCTACCAGCGCTACGAGCTTCAGGTCTCCTGCTTCCAGCAGACGCCCGTTGAACATGCAACAGCAAACCGACGCGAAGGAGGAGAATGCGGGAAATCGAGCTCTGTCGTTCGAGGAGACGCTCAAGGAGATCAAGGAGCCTTGCAAGAAGGCGTGGGAGGGGTCAGCGACAGACGTCTACGACACTTTCGAGAGGTCCTCAGCTTCTCTTTCTCCTCCCTTGTGCTCATGGGACATGCCACAGGCTCAAGTCGCAGGGGGTCCTCAAGAAGTGGAACAGCATGCCTGTGAAGTCCCGCGCTGTCTCCCAGAACGAGCTCAAGAGGATGCTCAAGACTGAGCTCGACCTCGACACCGTCCTCGGCATCTCCGGGGGAGTGCAGACTGAAGATCTAAAGAAGGTGAGGAGGTGAGATGCAAGGGGCCCGAGCTGACGTCCAGCTCCAGCTCACTGTCGGAGCCTTCGCCTCCAGTGCCATCATCGGTGTGCTGGGGACTGCGATTGGTGGGGAGACGGGAGGGTTTGTCTACTGGCTCACCTTCCTCGGAGCCTCCATCCCACTGGTTCTGGTCGGCGTCGGCTCAGTCGCTCCCTCCCTCATCGGCGGCGTCATTTCCGGCCTTCAGTGGCAATTTGACAAGACCAACACGATGGAGCGGAGGATCAGGCACGAGGCTGCCCACATCCTCGCCGGCTACATGTGCGGCCTTCCCATCGAGGGATACGAGGTAGGCGGAGCATGCTGGTTGGCTAAGACGATCCCTGAGCCTCCTGCTCCTCAGGTCGAGCCCATGCCGATGTGCAAGTTCTACGACCGCAGGGAAGGAAACATCGACGATGTGGAGGCGTGGAAGAAGGCTCGTCCCTTCAACGAGGAGGAGGTGACGAGACACGTGGAGGAGCAGGCGCAGCTTACTCCTATGGCAGGTGGACAAGTTGGCCGTGGTTTGCCTGTCTGGGGTGATGGGAGAACTGAGCCTCTACGAGAGGGCAGCTGGGGGACAGCAGGACCTTGAGCAGCTGCAGGAAGTCTACTTCCGTGCGGAGTCGGAGAAGCTGAGGGTTCGTGACCTCCCGCTACCTGTGGCTGAGTCGTCTGACTTGAGTTTGTCTTGCAGAACAACCGCGTTAGGGAGGAGACGGCAAGTTCCCGCATGCCTCGTCTCGAGGGCCCTGACGTTTCTTGCAGACTCGCTGGGGAGCGATGAAGGCGAGAACGCTGCTGGAGGAGAACAACGACAGCTTCATGCGGCTGTGCAAGCAGCTCGAGAAAGGAGCATCCATCGAAGAATGCATCGCTTCGATCGAGGCTGCGTGAGCCGATCAGCTCCTCATCCTCCTCAACCGGCAGCTCTGCAAGTTGATACACTAGCCATGACGATCCCAAGGCCTTTGAGGCTTTGCCGCCCGCCAACTATTTGAAGTTATTTTAATGCAGCACGCGAGCAATCAACCAGGAGAAGCTAAACATACACTACAGACAATCTAGTTCGGACAGTGGCAGCTTAAGTCGAGCTGGGGAAGTTCAGACCAGCTGAGGACCAGTCCATTGACATGTGCGTGCTTCCTGCGCTCCTGTGGAATGTTTCCGCGTCTGGAGGTGACTCGACCTCTTGCTCCGCCGGGCTGCCCATGTAGGAGGAGGCGACAGACTCCACACGTGACGAGGGAGGCAGCTGCATATGGTGCACATCGTTGGGATCATGGAGTCGGAGGTAGCACAAGAAGTACTCGGGCTTCTTGTCCCGCCATAGACATGTCATCTGCGCGTTCAAATCTATCTCCTCCCCACTCGCTCTGACGCAGCGCTTGTTCAAGTTCACAGGTCCTTCTGAGCCGTTCAGCAGGGAGCCGACGGCCTAAAGAAAACCAGTCAGACGCCATCACAAACTATCTAGCAGGACGAAAAAGCAATCAAGCAGCAGGGAATCCGTCAACGGAAACTCAACACACCTGCATGGTGTAGGGCAAGTCCGACGGTGCAGTGAGAGAAAACATTGTCTCCCCACGCCATTTGCCAGGCATAAAGTTCATGATCTTCTCAAAGACTCCATTCACCCTCATGATCCTCCCGTCTGCTCGGGCGATCGCAATGCCAAAAGGAGCCGTGTCAAAGGCAGACAAATAGCGGAGGTGCGACAAGTTCACGCATGCACGACCAGCCTTCAACTTGCTAGCATCAACCATAATCGAGTTTTCTTCCTGAGTGCTATTCATGGATCTCTGCATGTTGTTTGGATCAGGAGAATTTCTGGGCTTTGTGGCATTGAGATCAACAGATTGAAGATAATCTAGCACTCCTTCCAACACAACATTGATGCCAGCACCGGGAGCATTATCTTCCATATTTGGCAGCATCTCTTGCAGTTCAGCGACATATTGCTTGGTGAGTTCTCTACGCTTTTGCTCAACTTTGTTATGTTTCACTTTCTTGTCTCCTGGTTCTTCATCCATCCGCGACGACGTCACGCTGTACGTATCATCGTCTTGCGCCATGTGTGAGTAAGGGCTATCTCTCATCTGCTGGCGGAGAAGTCCTGCAACAGACATTGAAGAGATCAAAAGTTCGCAATTCAGCAAGATCTGTGCCCTTCCCTTCCTGTATTGCTGTCAAACTGAGAGGTCAATCTAACTAGTTGAGTCGAAACTGTTTGCAATGTTTTGATCAAAAGCTCTTGATAATGAAATAGACCAGCTGTGAGAGAAAGACAAGAGGTGTCTGAGACCTGATAATTGAAAAACCACAAGAGCGAAGCTTCTCCACTTCGGAGCTGTGGCAAGAAATGCCCTCCAGGACCAAAAGGTCGTGGGAGGTCTACCCGAGTTGCACTGCAACGAGGTGGGAGGCAACGGCTATCAGACAAGCTCTCGAAGATGAAGTGAGAGCAGGACGGTAGCTTCCTGCTGCTCAACGGAGGTGACAGAGAGGGAGAGAGCCGTGAAGTCGACCCGAAGGGGAGGACGGTGCTAGGGAGAGAGGGGGGGCGAGGATGGGGAGTGTGGGAGCAGGCTGGGAGGGAGGGAAGTGACTAGGAGATAGGGGTGGGGGTAGGTACGAAAGGGGGTAGGGGTTATAAAATGGGTGGGTGGTTTTAACTCTCCAAGCCCTGAGCAGAAAGACTTGGGCTATGGCAAAATATCTATAGAGATTAATATAGAAAATGCGTGAGGTGGTAGAGGCTCTCGAGGAGATGGGGTCGGACTTGACTTTTAAGTGGGTAGAGGGTCAAGAGTAGTCGGTCCCGGTGAAGGGGTGGGTGGACATGAATCGGTCACCATGGGGTGGTATTTGAAGTCCGGGTCTACCTTAGGACTTCTGAAGGGGGGGTGGATGTCTGCAGATTACTAGAGCAAGATACAAAAGGGTGGGGTACTTATAGGGAATAAAAGGGGTAATGTGTCTTACGGCCCTGCAGTCGGGTGGGGGTTATCTCCATCGCCCAAATGGAGTAGGAATGGTACGGATATGGGGGTCATCAAAATGAGGGCTGGAGATAATAGGGGGTAGGGGTGGCGAACACTTATGGGTGGGGGTTATCCTCGACATCCTAGTAATAATAACCCATACTACATTCGTAATGCAAGGGTAGGGTGGTTAAAAACCAACATGAATTCAGGGGTGGACTTGGCATGAGGGTAGGGGTAGTCTTACCTCTTTTCGTCAGTACAAAAAGATAGAGAGACAGTCGAGATGAGGGATAACTAGCTGGAGGGTAGGGGTACATGCAGACTATTGCGACTTGTCTTTACAGAGTGGGGTGGGGTGGTGGGAGGGGGTGGTAGACAGAGCAAGGCTTTATTTGACTAAAAGAATTCTTCTCGGTCCTAGAAATAGGTTTTAATTAGGACCATCATAGGACCTCTTGAGGTTAGAGGGACATAGCATATGTCATCCTATACATGGGTCTTAGAAAGGTGGGATATGTTGTATGGGGGGCTGGATAGGGGGTGAGGTCATAGAATCGTAATTGATCAACCGCCCGGGGTGGGTGGGTTTTCACTAGCGCAGGGGTACGATAAAATGTACTATCTGGGGGTAGGGTAGGAACAAAGAGGGGTAGTTGGGGAACACTCCAACCCCCTAAGGTCTCACTACCCCCAGAATACAAACTGGCAACCCCGTGCTTTTACTCCATCTGAAGGGGTCAGGGTGTCGAGATAAGTTGAACTGGGAGGGGGGTAGTAAAGTAGGGAGTTTTAAATTGATTCTGAACAAGGAGTGGTGGGTAGGTTTTGAGAGAGGATGAAGAGGGTAAAGAGATCGATTTAGGTGGGGTGGGGTAGTCAATTGTGGGGGTAGAAGGAACGGGAGTAGAGGGTTGCCTACTTTTAAAATATTCCAAAATTAAAATATTCCATAAAATATCCGAAAATTTTTATGCTGTGATGGGAGGGTGGGGTACTTCTTGGTTGAACATAGGGGTGATGTGACTTGAGCGGCGCGGCCAGGCCAACTTGCCCGGGCTGGCCCCGGGCCCGGCCACCCGGGCTGGCCCCGCCCCGTGGCCGGGCCCGGGGCCGCGACAGTGTGCTCGCCCGGCCGCCGGGGAAACTTGGCACAACCCGGTGACCGTCCGACCGTCACTCACCCGGATCCGGTGACTCCGACTGAGTACTGCACCCGCGGACTCGGATATGATGTCTGCATTACTTTGGCATAGAGGCTACTGAGTACATTGCCACGGAAGCCTAACACTGGCACCCAGCGCCGGGCCCGCCGCCAAGCACTCACGCCGCTGCGGTACCCGTACCGTACCGTATCCTGTACCGCCGATCAGAGCCTGTACGACGGTGCCAGTCCGCCGATCCGGGCCATCCGCTGACAGTGCCGCCCCGCCCGGGCGTTCACTGGCAACTCAGTGCCGCGCGGTAACGAGTCCGATCTCATCACTGATGGCGTTGCCCGGCTCGAGTCGGCCTCGCCGAGCACTCCCACTGATTCCGATCCTAGTGACTGATCCGAGGTGAACCGTCGGAACTTCCGGCCCAGTCCCGGGCCGTCAAGTAGTAGAGATAATGCCGCGTGAGAGGAGCGACGCGCAGACTTTGGCTCGGGGGGTCTCGAGGATCTGAATGCTCCGACGAAACATGCCGCTGACACCGTCCCCGCCGCTGACGCCCATCCCCTGCTTGATGGCGACACGAGCTAGCGAGCTGTGAGGGGCGAGCATGGAGGCAGGGGCATCGGAAGAAAGGAAGGAGATATCCTTGTCCCGGAAGATCCTCTTGAGCAGGTTCCGGTCCTCGTTGGTTTCGTCCAGCTCACGGACCCTCCACGTTCCCTCCGACTTGTACCACATGGTCATGCACAGGAGCCAGTGTCTGCCATGGCTCGACGTTAGCATGGAGTTCCTCAGAGGAGAGGGAAGGGAGGAAAAGGCCGAGGCAGGAAGCAAGTCAACGGCGAGGAAGGGCAGGGATAAACTTCGTGAGCGAGCGAGCGAGCGAGCGAGGCCCGGGAGGGAGACAGGAGGAAGGGATGGAGATACATCAGCGTCATTCTCCGCAGAGGCTTCGCACACTCTTGTGCTGTCGTCAGGCTGACCATGTGCTGCTCATCAACCTCGTTGAAACCTGCGAGCGTGAAGTTTGAGAACGGCTCCTCGTTACTCTATCTTGTCATCCTCGTCACCGCACTCTCCTCACCTGCGGGTTCGCTGCGCTGCATCCCTTCATTTCCGCTGCTGAAGTGCTCCTCTCCACCCTCCATGTCAGGTGTAGCCTCCATCTCATTCTTGCGGGGCCTCGTCGCATCTTTGAGCAACGTGGATCAGCATGGATGGACGGGGAGCGATACCCTGCCCTTCACTCACCGATGATATGGCTGATCTCTCGCAGAGCAAGGACCGTCTTTGCGCGCGAGATCGCCTGGTCCGCCCGCTGCATCCTCGACTCATGGGAAGAGGAAGGCTGCGAGCAAATCCTGAGATCGACTGCCCTACTCTGCTCTGTCGGCACTGATCTTGACCGGGCAGCCGACAAGTCCCGACCCATCATGAGGGCTGCTCTCCTAACCTTTGGCGGTTTGCTGTGAGGGCAGGAGTGAGGGAGTGATCTGCTGAGGGAGAGAGGTTGGGGATGGGAAGGACAGGACGGGACGGGACAGGACAGGACAGGACAGGACAGGACAGGACAGGACAGGACAGGACAGGACAGGACAGGACAGGACAGGATAGGACAGGACAGGACAGGACAGGACAGGACAGGACAGGACAGGACAGGACAGGACAGGACCGGGGAGGATTAGATGTGTAATTGAGGGTTGGGGAGCAAGGGGGCGAGAAATGAAGCATACATCATCCAGGGGGAGACGATCTCTTGGAAGAGCTTTGAGAGCCTGAGGGGGTTGAAACAAGTCTCGGAGATCTCGGGGACCAGCGTCAGAGCTATCTCGGACGCGTGATCGAACGACTGCGGCATGACGGTGACTCGGATGGGAGGTAGGGGGGATGAGGATAGCAGCACCTTGAGCATCTCCTCATACAGGTTCTGACGGTGGGATGGAGCAAGCTCCAGCCACCATCGCTGCAGCCTGTGCTCGATGGGCCGATGCTGCAGCGCGTTGCTGGAAGGGGTTGCCAGTTTGACGTTCTCCTCGATGACGACGACTTGCATGCTTTCCGCATGCTCGTGGACGACGTTGAGGAGCGTCGCCGTGTCTGCTTGGATCAGCTTTGCCTCGTCAAGACTGTCATAAACTCCTGCACGCTCGTAAGGAACCAAGAGGCTTCTCCTCGCCCTCTAACCTCTTCTCGGCCTGCTCGTCTCTACCGCAGCGCGCGGTGGTTTCCTCGGGCTCCTTAGCACTGGCGCGAACGTCACGAAGAGGAAGAGAAGGAAGAGAGACAAGGCAAGGGGAGGGAGGCAGGACGGAGGCACAGTAGCGAAGTGGGAAGAGGAACAGAGGGAGGGGCAGGGGTCTGAAGAATCTCGTCACCTCGTTTGCAGCACTCGCATCGAGCAGTCATGGAGCCATCCTCTCGTCCATTGAACAATCGCAGCGGCCGATAGTCGATGCCGCTTCTGTGCGTCCTGCGCCACGGCGGTCACCACCACTCCTCTACTACACATGCCAAGAGGACCGGGCAGACTGAACGAGTTTCATCTCCTGGGGGGTCGGGAGGGAGAGGAGCCTGGGAACCAGCGGTGGCTCGCTTCCTGCTGACCTGACGGGGCGCCGAGAAGGGCTCGGAGTTTCAGGGTGGGACTGAACCTCGTCGAGCCTCTGCTTGTAGTTCTTGTACGACTTTTTGATCGAGTCGTTCATGTGGTCGATCTCCGAGGTCAGCGAGCTCAGGGCTCGGAGCAGCTCGACGTTGCGAGTCATGCCAGTGTCAACGACTATCCTGGAGCGCAACTCAGTACTACTACTTTCGCTGAGTTTGCTGTCGAACTGAAAGAACAGAAGTTAGAAGAAAAGGTCAGTGATCATGATTGGACTCCTGCTAGCTCCCTGTCTTATCTTCACACGTATATCAGAAATTAGATAGACAGTAGGACACGATTAGGCAATCAGGCAGAGGTAATGATGTGAGCATAATGGGGCCCTATACTAACACGTTTTTCCAATCAACGAGACTGCGGCAGTCATCTAATCCAATTATCTGATTCTCCCATCACTGCCCGTAAGCTGAGTCTTAGAGTCTCGCTTCTGCTCCTCTCTTCTCTGAGTCTGTTTTGTTCCGCCCGGCAGGTTTTGTCCTGCCCGGCAGGCTCAGTGAGGCTCTTCTCTGTCTTCCCTTCCCTTCTTTTCCTTGAAGTTCTCCTCCCTTCTCCTCTCATGCTTCTCCTGTTCCGAAGCCCTTGTTCTCGTCTTGTCAGTGTTGGACTCTCCACCTTCCTATCGCCATTGCGCTGCCGGGAACGCCAAGTCGACATGGCGGCCTTTGTCAACCTAACGGCTCCCACAAGTCAAGATGAACTGAATCGATTCAAATCGTCTTGCCTCCCCTCAGAGAACTATTTGAATCAAATAAATTCTTAAAAATCAGCGAATTAAATCAACACAATCATGAATCTCCCACCCTCCCCCAGAACAGGTGTAGGACGGGGTGTGCTGATTTGCAATGAAAATTTTAGAATCTTGTTTAAATTTTAAATTAATCCAGAATAATTCATGCTAATGGCCAAACTGGATGGAGGCCTCGTGCTGACTCAGCAAGCGCGAGAGAAAAAAAGAACTGAGGGAGGGAGGTAGGGGGGTAGGTACTCGCAGGAACGAGAAAAAAACAATAGATTGTAGACTAAAATATGAAGTGATATTGTATATGAATAAAAGTTTTATGTAGTGAATTTTGAGGCGGGCTCATTTGAAACAAGATGAACAAGGAACTGTTGTCGGATCGATCAGAGTTTGTGCCAGATAGCTCACAATCTGGCTTCTATCCTTTTTTCTACCTGCGAGCCCGCGCACTGCAAATATTTGTGGCGCCATGGCGACGCAAACGGAATGTCTTGTCCCTGCGCAGCCGCAATGGCAGGACATGCCAGCGGGCGAGAAGCCTTCCTTCCAGAAGTACCGCCTTGAGGTCTACCTCCGCTCCTCCCTCCTCCCTCTCCTCCCTCCCCGCATCCTCCTCTTACCCATCCCCATCTACCCATTGGCGCAGTAGGTTCCCTGTACTGTGGGAGGGGATGGCTGTGGCAGCGCTGACTTGAAGCTCGTCAGATGTTCGAGAAGATCAAGGCCAAGCGTGAGGCTGAGAAGGGAAATCTTCCCAACGACCCCATCAAGGTCACCCTGCCTGACGGGAATGTCAAGGAGGGGGTCAAGAACAAGACCACCCCCTTCGATATCGCCATGGAGATCTCCAAGGGCCTTGCGAACAATGCCGTCGTTGCGAAGGTCAATGGCAAGACCTGGGATCTTCATCGCCCCTTGGAAGGTTCGCTCTCCTCCCCTGCTCCCTCCTCCATGCTGAGTTGCCGCAAGGCGACGCTGAGCTCGAGCTCTGCAAGTTCGACAGTCCTGAGGGACGAGAGACCTTCTGGCACTCCAGGTGAATCTCATGCTCGACTGCGTGTCTGCTCCTGTTCCTGCATCTGGTTGCGTGACCCTCTCTGTCTCGTGAGTGCTAGACTGTCGCCTCTTACCCATCTCTACAGCGCTCACGTCCTCGGCCTTGCTCTTGAAAACAGGTTCGGCGCACACCTGTGTGTCGGGCCCGCCATTGATGATGGCTTCTACTACGACGTGTACGCGGGTGAGGGGCACGTCTGCTCTCCTGCCGTCATGCCGCTGACCGCGTCGCAGGCGGGAACACCATCTCTCCCAGTGACAAGGAGGACATCGAGAAGTATGTAGATGAGGTGCCAGTGGTGCGTCATGATGGGTGGGGGGTGACGTTTCTGCGCAGGTGGTGAAGGGCAAGCATCCCTTTGAAAGAGTCGAGATGTCCAAGGACGAAGCACTGGAGATGTTCAAGTACAATGACTTCAAGATCGACGTGCTCAAGAGAAAAGTCAGCCTCTTCCTGCGTGTTTCGTGTGCTAAGCCTTGCCATCGCAGGTTCCTGATGGCGCCATGTGCACTGCTTACCGCTGTGGTGACTTGATTGATCTCTGCCGTGGTCCACATGTAGGGTTCGGGCATCCAAAGAAACAGCGGCTGACCATGTGGCAGCTTCCGGATACTGGAAGAGTGAAGGCTTTTGCTGTGATGAAGAACTCTTCCGCGTAAATCTCACAAGAGATGGAGTGACATTCGTTCTGATCCATCGTCCTAGTTACTGGCAAGGACAAGCAAGCAACCACACGCTTCAGCGTGTTTACGGTGTGTCATTTCCAGACAGCAAAGAGCTGAAGCAGCACTTGTAAGAACACGGGTGCCATGTGTCATGCTACGCCTGCTGACGGGATCGGGTCATCAGGTTCCGACTGGAGGAGGCAAAGAAGCGAGATCACCGCAATGTGGGTCCCCACCAGGAGTTGTTCTTCTTTCACGAGCTCAGGTCTAGCTCCCCATTCGCTCCACCAAGGTTTTGACGTTTCTTGTTCAGCCCTGGAAGCGCTTTCTGGCTTCCGCATGGAGCAAGGATCTACAACAAATTGGTTGACTTCATTCGGTCGGAATACTTCAAGCGTGGCTACCAAGTCATCCTTCTGATCCCGACTTGAATGTCAAAGCTCACGCTTGGCTGCAGGAAGTCATCACCCCGAATGTTTACAACTTGAAGCTGTGGGAGATCTCGGGCCATGCGGCACATTACAAGGAGAACATGTTCATCTTCAATGTCGAGGGCCAGGAGTTCGGCATGAAGCCGATGAACTGCCCTGGCCATTGCCTCATGTTTTGTAAGCACATGAGTTGAACCCAGTCGATGAGGCCTGACCTGCCGTTCGTTAGCCATGCGTCAACGATCGTTCCGTGAGCTGCCATGGCGTGTTGCCGATTTTGGAGTAAGTTTGATGCACATCTCATCACCTCAACTTAGAGTTGTCTCAGGTGCTTCACCGCAATGAGCTCAGCGGTGCACTCTCTGGATTGACTCGCGTGCGTCGTTTTCAGCAGGTTTGAAACGCGACCAAGTGACTTTCAGTCAGTCACCCTGCGCCCCTTAGGATGATGCGCACATCTTCTGCAAACCTGAGGATGTTCAGGGTGAGATTGAGGACATGCTCAAGTTTATCGACTTCGTGTATGGTAAGTTGAAAACAGCTTGCCATAATTGCCTCCACTGTTGTCGGCCAAGGTTGATGGTTTGGTTTGCCTTGTTCAGGCAAGTTCGGACTGCAGTATGAGATGTTCTTGTCTACAAGGCCGCAGAAGTTCATCGGAGAGGTCGCTATGTGGGATGAGGCAGAGAAGCAGGTCAGGATGCAAGTTCGCCATCAGTTCGCCGTGGTGCTGATCTGCATGGTAGCTTGCCGCTGCTTTGAACAACACCGGCAAGGCATGGAAGGAGAACCCAGAGGTCAGCAAGGCTCAGAGTGAAGGCACTCGACTTGACGGCAGATCAGGATGGAGCCTTCTACGGTCCCAAGATTGACATCAACGTGTTTGACGCTCTGGGCCGCAAGCATCAGTGCGCGACTATCCAGGTAAGACGAACAAGCGCGACATCGGGACTCTGAGCATGGCTACTCCAGCTCGACTTCCAGCTGCCCATCCGATTCGGCTTGAAGTATGTGACGTCTGCTGGTGCCGACGGAGGAGACAAGGAGGAGAGGCCCATCATCGTTCACAGGGCAATCCTGGTGAGAGCTTTCATCGTCGCCCTGACCAGCGAGTGATGGGCGTGTAGGGATCGGTGGAGAGGTTCACTGCTATCCTCATCGAGCACTTGGCTGGAAAGTGGCCTTTTTGGCTCTCTCCCCGCCAGGTTCAGGACTGTGAGGAGTTAGAGGTGATGATGTGGCGTGTCGGCAGGTTGCGATCGTTCCTGTCTCCCAGGATCACTTCGCGTACGCCTACGAAGTGCAGCAAGTGTTGATGAAGGAGGGCTACTACGTCGACGTGGATGATTCCTCCAAGACGTTGCAGAAGAAGATCCGCGAGAACCAGCTCGCTCAGGTGAAGCTGCCGAAACCCTGCAGCTCCATGTGCTCAAGTTGGCTCTGCAGTACAACTACATCCTCGTCGTCGGCAAGGAGGAGATCGAGTCCAAGACGGTCAACGTTCGTACCCGAGATAACGTTGTGCACGGTAAAAGACACCAGCGATCTACCTCCTCCCCAGCGATCTACCTCCTCCCCCTCACCCTCACCCTCCTCCTCCCCCTCCTTTCTCTCCTTCTCCTTGACGTCTGAACCAGGTACCAAGAGTATCCCGCAGCTGCTGGCCGAGCTCCGACAGAATGTCGTGGAATTCAAGTGAAGGGGTGGGGATGTTGACGAGTCTCCTCTTGCCTCCACCGCCGAATGTTGATAAACGGGGCTCGAGGGTCGAACTTTCAACTTCTTTACTTTCCGGGCTCAAAGTCAGGGTCGTCGGAGTCGCTGTCCGGCAGCTCGTCATCCAGCGTCTGGAACAGCGACTCGTCGATCCCTGCACCCTCGTCCTCGTCCTCGTCGTCGAACTCCTGCGGCAACGACCTTTACCAACTTGCACACCACATGCTCTCCAGCAGCTGACCTCCTCGTCCTCCTCGTCCTCCTCGTCCTCTGGGAACTCCTGGACGGCCAGTCACTGAGATGGAGGAGAGCAGCAGGATTTACCTCGTCTTCGAACAAGGTCGCGTCGTTGAAGCTGCAGCAAAACTTGAGAACGAGCGAGCACGAGGAGGTGAAACTCGTACCCAACATCCGTGTCCATGTACAAAGATGCATCTCGTTCGAACAGCTGCCGACCTGGCACGCTGTCATACTCTCCCTCCTCTTCCTCCCCGTTACTCTCCACTCCCTTCCCATCTCCCTCCTCTCGTTCCTCTCCTCCTTCGTCCTGACGCTCCATACCTGTTGGTCTCAGCAGCTTCTCCTTCAACCCAGCCGTGATGTCCTTCCTGCATGTTTGTCAACTGTCTCCTCCACTCGCTTCCTCCCTTGCCGTTGCGCTTCGATATCAGCCTCGAACTTCGCTCTCCAAGCAAAGAAATTGTCGGGGTTCACCTGCATCCTCGTCATGATCCTCTTGTCCCTCTCCTTCTCCCCTCCCTTCCCCTTCCCTTCTCAAAACCACACCCCGTCCCCTCCCCCTGCTCCCCCCGTGTGGTAGCTACCGGCGTGACCCCGACCACCCCCTTCAGAATGCCGCTCTGAATGCTCGTCAGGCTCTCTATGACACGAAACCAGACCCTTGCCTTGTTGCGCTTCTTGCTCTCGTCCTCCTCCTCCTCCTCCTCATATGCGCCCCAATCCTGCGCTGCACAGTGAGACAGTGGCCTGAAGAAGAGCAGCAGGAGGTGGAAACAGGTGCAGCAGCAGCAGCAGTAGGAGCAGTAGGAAGGGGAACAGGAGGATGAACCTGAGCGGCACTCAAATTGTTTGACTCGAGCCACTCCTTGGCAGCCGTTACGAGGTTGAAAACCATCGCCTGCATGGTGATGAGAAAGAAGCACGACGTGGGGCAGCAGCAGCAGCAGCAGCAGCAGCAGCAGCATGACAAGGACAAGCATGGCAGGAACATCTGGAGAATCTTACGCATCCCAAGAGGTTCTGAGCCTCAGCATCTAGATGTTGCTGCAGCACCAGTCACGCTGCTTCCTCGACAGCAGTATGAGCAACTTGCCTTGAGCGCAGCCGCATGCTTGGGGAGGATGTGAGAGTAGCGTACTTCGATCTCTGGAGCCTCTTCGGGGTACCTGACGGAGCAATGAGTGACGTTTCCTCGTCCTCACTGAGGGAGCAAGTACAAAGTAGGAGCACAAGTATGATGAGAAGACAAGAAGGTGAAGGTGAGGGTGAGGAAGTGGAAGATGGAGGAAGAGACGAAGGAGAAGAAGGATATGAAGGAGGAGGAGGAAGAAGAGGAGGAGAGTCTCTTCAGGCTCATACTTTTCAGGGAACGTGATCTCAAGTCGAACAGGCTGAGCCGAGTTGCCTTCCCTTTCTTGCGCTGCTTCTGGATCGACAGCTACTCGAAACTGATGCACAGGGTGAGGAGATGGAAGCACGTTCATCAAGGAAAAGGCAGGGTGATCAAGACGAGCACCGAAACTGGGACGGGGACGGGGACGGGGACGGGGACGAGGTCGGGGGAAGAAGAATCAATACAAGGGTTCGGAGAGGAAGGAAAGAGTCTGCTAACCTTGTAGGGTGCGCCTTGTGACAGCATGTCGAAGAAACTGATCGAAGAACCATGGTGAGCTCGCAAGATTCGGGAAGGATGCATCTCTCTCTCGACATAACAGTACAATTGACCTTGCACGTCATCTACGATTGTGATCTTCCCCTAACGCTAATTTAATGCACCCTCCTCGTCCTCCTCGCAAGGATTTCCCTCTTGGATTGTCGGGTGCAAAAAATCCTCTTGATTATTCAACCATAGCAAACGTGCGGTCTTTCTGCGTCATCCTCATCTCATCTTGTCCCTTCTCTGCATCATATCTCCTCCTCTCCTCCTCTCACCCGCAGTAGATCGACTCCAGCGCCTCCACCTCGTCCGCCTGCTCCGTCGCATGCTCCATTGGCTCGTTTGGCGTCCACCACCCCTACCTCTGGACCAAGTAAGTAGAGAACTACCCACGATATCTTACAAATTTCAATTGTTTTTCTGTAATTATAAAATATTTTCTGATAATCCTGAAATATTTGAAAACAAACTCATATTTGGATTACCCCTACCCCCAACACCCCACCCCACCCCACACACCACCCCTGATGTATCCGAATAAGTATCCGTGACAGTATCCGGGGCAGGCAGCGGCTGCCAACCATGAAGGTGCGGGCGGCGGTGAAGAAGATGTGCGAGCACTGCAAGGCGGTCAGGAGGCGAGGAAAAGTCTACATCGTGTGCTCAGCCAACAAGAAGCACAAGCAGCGCCAGAGGTTCCACACCCTTGCTCCCTCTGCGCTCTCCCACGAGGAGGCGGATATCTCTTTGTCCTCCATGGCGCCTGGATCAGCGTCAGCCATGCTCTCTGATCCCTCGCCCCTGTCGACTTCCCTGTCAATGCACTGGCTCAGCCAAGCAGTGAACATGTGGGGCTCCAACATCTCGCGGGCTGAGGTGACTGGAGTCTCTGAAACTAGTGGAAACGTTCTCCTCAGAAAAGACGTTCAGTCGCTCATCTACCTGCCCTCGAGCAAGCACTGAGCTGACAGGTGGGGAGAGAATCCTCCCATGCCTTTGCGTCTCAACTAGACTGTGTGGACAGATTAAGCAGGTGGGAATACCAGGTGGATGATCTTGTTACGACAGACCGATAGCATGTTTTAATAAAATTCACGCTGTGTGGCTAAATGCTATGAACTTTTTTCTGTGATGTAACACAAAATTCTTGCTAATCGTGCGATGTAGTCAAGATCTTCCCCTGTCATGACGATCACAACCCGGCCATCAAAAAAGTCATGCGTGCATCACCGTTCAACTTGGCGATGGCCTTCTTGACGTTGCCCAGGAAATTCAGCAGCTCCGGGCTCCTCGGCTGCTTGTGGAAAGAGCCGTCTCTGTGTCTTCGAAACTTCTTGAGGAGTTCCGCAGCAACGCTGTGCATGCTGTCAACCAACAAGCCAACACACTCTTGGACAACTCACATGCTCCCCTCCCGCACTACATGCATCTTACCCCGTTGGCTGTCCGCAGGCAAACATCTGCAGCAATAAAGCATCAGGAAGAAGCAAGAGAGGAGGGAAGAGGAGGGGAGGGAGAGAGGAAGGAGAGGAGGAGGAGGAGGAGGAGGAGGAGGAGTCACTCACTTATACTGTGAGTAGACGTACTGAAACAATTTGCCGGTTGATTGTGAGAAGTTGTGAGCCTTCATCGCGTCCGACTCGAAGGTGAGGTACTCAACATACTCAACGGCTGCCTCGAAGTAAGCCTCCAACCGCCCCTTGAGATCATCGCTCCTCCCCTTCTCGTCCCCTTGCTTTTTCCTTCGCTCGGCACCCTGGAGCTTCGCCTCCCACTCCGCGCTTGTCTTCTCTGAGAGCTCATCGTGCACGCGGTGGTCGTCTTCTATCGACAGGCTCGTTCTCGATCTCTTGCTTTCGGCCGACTCGTACTCGCCGCTCCTCTTCCTCGACTGATAAGCTCCGTCCCCCTGCGCCTCCGCATGCTCCACCTCGTCGGAGTTCTCGTCGAATATCCTTGGAGAGATCGGAGAGAGTAGAGAGGGTCGCATCTCGTTCAGCTCCACCACGATCTTGACGATGTTCTCTGCTGTTGGCGCTGCGTCTTTCTGCATGGCCAGGAAATTCTTTGAGAACATCATCCAGTGTCTCTCCCGCGTGTACTCGTGCTTGTTGGAGTTGTGCGAGCCTCCGTCCTTGGTGACGTGCGGGACAGCTAGATCTGGTTCGCTCACCTTCGCCAGCCTGATGTCCTTGAAGTCCCGACAGCCTTCAATCTTCAACAACCCGGCATATGTTTGAATGGGTTTTATCGGACCACAATGCAAGTATTGCTCGAGGATCCTCTTTCTGATATCCGGTTCTTGAGGCAGGAAGTCTCTCGTTGCGCTCCTTTGCAGCCAGTGACCTCGTAATCTCTCCATGATGGGATCCACGTTATCCATGGAGGTAAATTGTGACACAGTGAGCATGGTGTCGCAAGCCTTACAAATACAATCGATGAAGACTTTCTTGTAGACAATGTGCAGTTTCTGGTGGGAAAATGGTCGCCAGATGTTCAAAATCCAATTGCCCGTGTCACTTTAAAGCATTTGCACAAGGAGGTAGTCAAATGACGGCCAGATTGAACGTGCTACCTTTTGACGCGTAAAACAGCCTAAATGCCCAGAGCAGCGTCTCAGAAGCAGGATCTTGTGCCTTTAGGTAGCCAAAAACGATTCTTATGATGAAAAAAACTGAAGGAACTCCTATCTCCGACAAACACTGACACAAATGAACTTCATAGTCTGGCCTTCATTCCTCCAGGGTTGGCGGCGATTCTGGACAAATAAGTGTCAAGCGTCTGGAAGTCAAGGAGGAGGGGGGAGCCATTAGGAAGAGATGTTCGAAAGGATGATAGTCGTCAATCAAGACAGTAGTTTACCTTCTCCTCCCAACCTCGTCCTCGCACTGCTCACCATCACTACCGCAGCCGCCATATCCAAGGCCTGGGCGCACCGTTTTAAAAGTCTTTAAAAGTTACCCCCCTCAAATAAAAATCAAAGTTTTATATTTCAGTACCAGAGATCTCGCTATTTGTGAGACAAGATCAACCTGGAGCAAGATATAATATGGTATATAAATTGAGCTCGGTTTTTAAGTTCATGAAGAAACCTGTACAAAGAACAAGGCATTGTTGTGGAGAATATCAGGGATCTGTAAAACCCTTATAGAAATAAAAGAGTATTGAGCGAAGAGATCTGTACGCCGGTCGAACACCTGCTGACGACTAAATATATATATATGGTAGCAAAATATGTTTTTGGTACCTGCGAAAAAGAATAAAAAACCAACATCTAAAACTCACTTTTAAAAGGGCTGATGGGAGAAGAAGAGGCTGTTACGAGTCCTAGGAAGACTACCCCACCCCCTCTGCCATCGGAATTTAAAAAGACCCCACCATCCAAAAGCTGGTCAAAGTACCCGGTGATTTTGTGTAAAGTCAGAGGGAGGGGGTGGGTAGTAGGTCTGGAGGGTAAAAGCCGTCGGAGAGCAACTATCAGTACTCATCGGTCAGTGATGATGATCATCGGACTCGGGCCGGGAGGAGGCCCGAGCCGGTGCTCGCCCGGTGACACAATCCGATGCTGCTCACTCACTGGGCTGGTCCGACTCTGCGGCACGCACTCGGAGGCTCCGAGCAGTCGGCGGCCCGGCCCGGCGCCGCAGCTGCCAGTGAGCAGCCGGCGGCGGGCGGCGGCCGGGCGGCCAGGGCCGGCAGTGGCCAGTGACCGTCGGAAGAAGAAGTTCAATCAAAAATCAAGTTGCCAGTGATGACTTAGTGACGATGATGATTGTGACAGTAAGAAGGACTGAGGAAGACGGGGAGAGAGAGACGGGGAGAAGGAACTTAGAGTCAGAGTCATCGGACAGGGCTCTTGGCCAATCGTGACGGCGACGAGTAGCGATAGCGCGACACGAAAAAAGCTTGTGTGCGACTCTCAGCTCTGCTCATATCACTTAGCACGCAAACTTCCTCCGTCCTCCCGCGTACCTTCGAGTTGTCGCCCTCATGCAGGCAAGTGCAGCGCCGACGAGGCTCTGGGGAGGGTCAGCGGGGCCCAGTAGCCTGAAGGCACAAGGGAGGACCTGCGAGGACCGGGTCGACTTCTCGGACGTAGCGACAGGCTTGAAGCTGCCGGGGGAGCAAGGGTCACTGAGCAGAGGGACTGAGTCGCGGGCCTCGCACCTGGTGGCAGAGCTATGAGACAGGTAGCGGTGCCCCTCGTACAAGCTCGACTGCTCCACGTCATCGGGAGGCCACGAGACGCGGCCGCGGCTTCTCGAGGCAGGGAGGAGGGAGTGAGAGCTGAGCCGGCTCTTGCCTTGGTATGACCCCTTCCTCGACATGAGCTCTGACCGGAGGCTGCCACACCGTCACAACCACCGCACAAGCAACCGCACAGCCCTGCCTCGTCTCGAATCGTTTGCTCGCAGGAGACAGGTTCGCGCTGGGCCCTCCAGACTCTTTGAGGGCCGGGGCCTTGCTTGGAAGAGGAGAGAAGGAGGAGGAGGAGAACTGGAGCTGACTCTTCTGGTTGTCTGCATCGCCGTGAGAGTTCTGCCATCCGAGGACGTTGGTCGAGTCGCACGTCATCACGTCCCCACAGTTGCAGCACTGCGACGCAGCAGTCGCGTCAGACACGCTGCTCGTCCCCGTCCCCCCTCTCGCCCTCACCTGGATGATGGGAAACGATCCAAACTCGAGCGACAATGTTCCCCACACGCGTTTCATGTCCGTCAGGCTGGACAAGATCCTGGGCGGGAGCTCGACTGCCGATTCGCCATCCTGAAAGCCAGCAGGTGACCAAGAGCACAGCAAGTGCAGTCAAAGGTACCACGAAGAGAGAACGAATGTCCGCGAACTGAATGCCCCACATCATGGTCGACCCGTGATAAAACTTCCCTGAGACTGAACTTTTCCTGCGCTCACTCACAAACAGCTTTCAAGCAATCATGCAAGTAGCACTTTGGCGCAGCCGAGCGGCTGCTCGCTTGAGACTTTTGGAGGCTGCCGCAAGTCTCGATCTCGAGGGAGCATATCAGGTCCGTCGCTTCACGGATAAGTCAGGACTGCTCAAGTCAGGTTTGATCGAAGGAACCTTGGTCCCTCTGGATGTGATAGCTCCCGTAGTAGTTCGCTCCAAACAACAGTCTGCTCGTTGACTCTCTTTCCAACACCTCCTGCAACACCCAACAGCCTCACAAGCTCTGTCCCTCCCTCTCAATCCCTCTCACCGTCGCCAGGCAGAAAGTACCATCCTCCTTGAGCGTGAGGGACAGGGAAGCCGTGAAGGACTGACCGCTAGGTGGTGAAGAAGTCTTGGTGCGATCTGCAACGTACAACTTCCACATCAGCTTCACTGGAAGCCAGCAGGGGGGGTGGACCTTGTCGACTTTCTTTGGAGCGCCATGTACATTCCGAGCTGAACCTCACCTGCGGCTCTAGTCAGGAGTGATGCAGCCGAATCTTCCAAGAGACCATCGAGGGAGTGCGATCGACGACCAGCTCCTCGTCGTTCAACAGCCAGAGGTTGTTCCCGTCTGCTGCAGCGACATCATCGCCGTCACGAGCAGCGAGCGAGTTGGTGGAGAGGTTGTCGGGGCTCTGACTTCCGATCGAATCTCTGGGGCCATCAGTCAGTCGTTCTTGCCAGGCGCTCACAGACTTGACCTCGACTGCCCATTGAGCGCGTGAAAGGCAGGATGTGACAATAAAGATCGCCTATGGCATGCCGTGAGTCTGTAAGAGATCGCCGTGGCTGCGCCACGAACCTGCTGCTGTGTGAGGAGTTGGAAGACGAGTTGGAAGACGAGTTGGAAGAATTGTTCTGTGAGGAAACGCTCTCCCCCCTCTTGTTCTCTGACTCGTTGCACATGTCTGCATTGTCATCTTTGATTTCCGGAAGGGCTCGATTGTTTGGAGTGTGAATGGCCGGGGCGCAAATCGGCGACAAGGTTTCTAATCCATCGCAGAATCTTGAGAGAAAGTCAGGGCAGAGCGCCCAGCAACCTTGTTCACCGACCTGACCCTCGATCCTGGGCACACAAACCTCGGGCCGCTGCGACCTTTGAGGCAAGAAGCTGGAAATCTTTGAGCGTGTATGGTTAACAAGAATCACAGGGAGGACCTGGAGTAGCGGGAGTAGACGGAGCCACCTCTTGATGCTCTGAAACCAACGTCAGCACTTGTCGAGCGAGCTGTGTCGACTAGTCACCAGTGGCCCGTGGGCTCTCTGCAATGACTGAGTCTTGCGTTATGGACGGCCATTCAATCTTCTTCTGCTCGTTGTACTACATGAGGGCGGAGGGAAAGAGGCAGCCCACGGACTCACCGAGCGAGGGGACTCGAGGCAGAAAGACTCGTTCTCGTGAATCTCCTTGTTCACAGTGTTGTCGTTGGGACTTGGGTCCTCTTGGCTCATGGCCGACTGGACAGGCGGTCAGTCATGTTCAACAGCACCAACACGTCATCACAGGAGCTACTGGAGTCAGATTGATGCTGATGGAAGTCTGACTCAGGAAGTTTGATCTGTGGGACCTGGTGAGAGTGAAAGGTGAACTACAAGTGCGAGCAGAAACCAGAGGCACCTGGGTCCGAGAGAGAGGTCGCCTGCTAGGCTCTCAGCCTGTGAAGCTTCTCGGAGGTGCTGGAGCTCACACTCAACGGGAGCAAGACAAGCGAGAGGGGAGGGTACGTTGGTTTGCATCGCACAGAAGAGATCAGCCATGCAAGGAGAGCCTGAGAGATTGGAGGCGTTGGAACCAAGAGGTGTGCACTCAAGGAAGGAAGGCTTCACGGGAGTTCCTTCCAAGCATGGGAAGATTCCTCCTGCACGGCATCATCAGCGTGAGAAAAACTTGATAGCTGAGCAAGGGACCTTTCGAAGGTTGCTCGGGAGATTTGAGGTCTGTGATCCACGACTCAGGAAACTCTGGGTCTTCCTCTTCTTCTGAGGTGAAGGTCACGTTCTCGTCTTCCCGGAAGCTGTCGGGGTGAATGAGAGACTGCATGCCGATCGTCAAGTCCATGACAGTCTGAACTTCAGACTCCGAGGGGTCCTCCTTCTCAGACGCATCTTCCGCTGACGCCCCTTCCCTCTTCTCTGGGTGGTATGCCAGAGCCTCGTCGAGCGGTGGGAATGCAATTCTGTCATTCGCCTTGAACGGATTCCTGCGTTTGTTGTTGGGGTTTGAATTCTCCTCCGACGGTGCAGGAACATCAGTATGACCCCCTCGCATCCTTGCTTTCTCGGCTGCTTTCCTTTCTCGCCTTCTCACATCACCCGTGAAAGCTGATGATTGTAACAAGATTTCAGTCAACAACAGCAAACAAGGAGGTCAAACCAAGCAAAGGAGAAGCATGTGAGGCATCATGTGTTACGGATCCATGGAATCGTGATTCGATGAAACGTACAACAAACAAGACTGGAATGTACTATTTATCTACCAGACGGAATCATACAGGACGATTAGTGAAAAATTGAAACAAAATGAGCAAGTTAGAATGAGAAACTGAACAATATACAATGTACAGAAAAGGCAGGGAAAACAGAGAAATCAGTGGAGCTGAGATGATTTGGTGATATTAGCGGAGGAGGAAAGGCAACATGTAGTTTCGAAAGAAGCCCCAAATGAACGAGTGAACTTGCATGGATATGAAGTAGTTGAAATGAAGGGATGAGAGGGAAAACAGGGAAAAGGGAGAGGAAAGTCATCGGTAAACAGATACGATGGGGGGGCAGGAATGAATATGGTGTGAATTTAAGAAGATCTATCAGCAGAACAGCAGAGCAGCAGGAGCAGCAGGAGCAGCAGCAGCAGCAGCAGCAGGAGCAGCAGCAGCAGGAACAGGAGCAGCAGCAGCAGCAGCAGGAGCTCCTGTGTTGTTCACGCATGGACGGGCACGGGGGCGGGCAGGGTTCAGAGGCGGGTCAAGCTCTGAGCCACTAGCTGGAAGGCGTGGCTTATTTTCCGTTACAAACATGGAACCACATTTTGTAACGGTTTTTGGTGGTGAACCCGTAGGGATGGAGGGGACAGATTTCGTGGTGGTGGGAGCCGGGAGGATGGGGGCGAGCATCGCAGGTTACCTTGCGACATGCGGGAAGACAGTAGGTATGCACGACAGAACAGAGTTCGACATGAACAAAGGGATGGAGATCTTGCGGGCTGACATGAAGGCGTACGTGGAGAAAGGGCTGCTCACTGAACAGGACAAGGAGGAGGCGGTTAGGAGAATTCGGCTGGTGGGGACGCATGATGAGGTTGTTAAGTCCAAGGTCGTGATTGAGTGCATCTTCGAAAATGTTGAGGAGAAGAGAAAACTCTTCAGCTCTCTCATTGCGTCAGCAGAGAAAGCGAAGCTGCGTCCGATCCTCGCCACAAACTCCATCAATTTCTCGATCAAGGACATTGTACCGAACCGCGAGGAGATCTCGATGACGACGTGCGGGATCAGATTTCTCCATCCTGTATGGTTCATACCTCCTGTGGAGATTTCTTCGCAAGAAGAGCAGCGGCCGTTAGAGCTGGCCGCGCTATGGGAGGAGTGCGTAGGGCTTGGGCTAGAGCCTTTCTACATGTCAACCAAGGGGCTGAAAGGGTTTGGTCGTAGGAAGTTATACCAGGATGAAATTGACAAGTACCATCAGCACCGCAAGGCGACTGTCTCCTCCTCCCTCCGCGGAGGACAGGCACCCGCGCCCAGAGGTTCGGGCAGTGTGGGGAGGGAGTGCGGTATCTGCATGGAGCCGAGCAGGGTGAGCATGATTTTGAGTCCCTGCGGGCACAAAGACCTCTGCAAGGAGTGCACGAACAAGATCATGAGTGGAACTAGGACATGCCCGACATGCAGGAGGGCAGTGGAACGAGTGCTCGAGGCAGACTCGGGTGCTGACCTTTGAAGGACTTGCAAGTGCAGCAGGTCGGAAGTGCCATGCGCATTGCTCCGGCCTTGAGATCGTGGCATGTATGAGATCTTGTTTCAGGACTAGCCTTGAGAGTGTTGTACCTATTAAATCTTTCTGCACATCGCTAAGGACACTGCCAGCATGTGTTGCTCCCCGGCAGCAAGATGCCTCGGCAAATCGGAAAACGTTGAGCAGAACCGTTGATGGCGTTATCCGGTTGCCTTGACAGCACAAAAGAAGGAATCAGTGTCTCAACAAGTAACTCGTTTCGTATCACAATCAACACTCATGCGAAGACTCGGATTAGCATAGCGAAAGTTATATTTCATGTTGCCAGCATGACAGCTGTCATAAGACAGAAAGAGAAGTTTGGTTATCTTCAGAGTCTTCAGTCTAAGGTCGACTTGCTAGGAGCCAACAGATGTCAAACGCTCATGGCATCAGCAGCATCGGCAGCATCGGCAGCGCATCATGAGCTCGAGCAAGCTCCCTTACCTCTCGCCAGCATGTCAGCGGCCGGGGCGAACCAACACTCATGACCCCACCCTTCTCTACAATGGGGGGTAGCTGAACAAGGGGTGGTATCTGATAGGTGGGTTCTGAATGAGGAATTCAGGGGTAGAGATGATAGGAATGTGGGTGAGAAGGGTGGGGTGGAATCAAAAGGGGGGGTAGAGTAGATCACAGTCTGAAGTAGGGGTAGTGGGGATGCGCCTCACCAGAGCATGTGCCGCTCATGGAGATCCGAAAGGGGGGGGGAGGGTGGGGAGGAGGAGGAGGAGGAGGAGGAGGAGGTGATGGAGAGGATATGAGTCTGAGAGGATATGAGATGGAGAAATATGAGACGGAAGGCAGCAGGGTAAGATCACAACAGAGCTCATGTGGAGGTTTGAGAAAGGAAATTGATGAAGGAGATTTGTGCCTCAATGGCATGAAGCTCTCGACAACCATGCTAACTCTAGTCTTGAGGTAGGGGTGCAAGTTGCAACAAAGTGACATTGCTGCAGGATTGATGCTCAACAACATCGTTGAGATGGTTTGCCTTCGACATCATATCATGTTTCGCATTCTATTCCTTTGCGCCATGATATTTGTCAGGATGCCGCATGAAAGCATGGCAAGCATGAATCAGTGCATGAGCTCAGTCAGACGATCGTGCGGCCTCTCTGCAGATGGTTGTCCGTCGGTTGTGAGGAGAAGAGGCATCAGGCTGCTCTGCTTGCGAGTGCGTGGGGGATCAACGAAATCGGATGAAAGCTCCTCTTCTATGGAGGATTCGGTGATGACACAAGACCTGCGGGTCCGTCAATGTGACGGAGTTTGCTTCACAGACTCCGGACATTCAAAGTGACTTGTCCTCTCTTTCTTCATCGTCCGATGCAGTAACGTCGTCTTGTGTGCTGGTTGTAGCTGATTGTGCTGCTGCAGCCAAAGCAAGCGAGCCATGAAGAAACGAAGCCGACAATTGGTGCTGTAAAAGACGAAGATGAGTCGGAGAAGAGTGATCCGGTGAATGAGGCTATCTCGAGTGCTTTTGCTCTGGAGTATCAGCAGCGGAACGAGAAAACGAGGAGAGATTACGCCGCCAAGTTCCAACAGGGTGTTGGTAGTGGAACAGCGGGAGTAGCGGGCGAGCCGACCGAGCTGCTTCCCAGGTTCGAGCCTGTCTTCAGCGGTCACAACATGGAGGTCATTGAGGATGGTCGAACGCTGCGGAAGAAGGACTGGAGCATCGTGCATGGCCGAGTCCTCGGTCTGGACAGGAAGGTGTGGTACGAAGACAAGGAAGAGAACGTGGCGTATGGCTACCAGGCTCCTTCCACCCTCGTGTTGGGCAGATCCTCCTCCATGGGCGTCGAGCGCTACTCCTTTCTCATCCGAGAGATCCAAGGAGGGAGCTTTTTCCTCGGCTTCCTCGAGCTTCCCTTCAAGCCGGTGCAGCAGTGGCCCAACTTCTTTGATACCTGCGCCTGGATGCTCGCAGATGGAGGGAACGTGTTCCGCACGGGGCCCGACGTAGGAGGAGAAGGATACTACGACTCGCCGCAGGACGAGCTTCCTCTGATGGGGAGGAGGTTTGCGATGAAGACGGGGTTCGAGGTACTGACGGAGCTGCTGCGGCGGGAGCTCTACACTCAATACCCCAACGTGACGACACCAGGGATCTGGACGTTCGGGGAAGGGTCGGTGGTGTCGCTAGAGATCAACAGGGAGGAGAGGGAGCTGCGCTTCGAAGTTAACGACGCTCCTCCCTTCACCCTGCGCAACGTCTCCTCCTCCGCCCTGCCCTTCGTGACGCTCCTGTACCCCAACGACACCGTCTCCCTCCTCTCTCCCGCCGAGGAGCAGTTCTTTCGTGCAAGGTGGAAGTCGAAGAGGAGGGGGCCGGAGGACCCGGACTACTGGGTGTGGGACTGGGAGCGATGGCGCCCGTCCGACGGTGGTCTGATCTGGAAGGATGGGAAGTACGTGGAGGATCCTAACAAGAAGAACAGGTGGGAGAGAGGAAGGAGGGAAGAAGACGGGGACGGAGGGGGACGGAGGGTTTGACGAAATGCAGATGGTTTCCAACCTACGACAACAACGACGGGAGGAGCCCGGTCCCCGGGCTGAGCCTGACGGAGTACTTGATATTGAAGAGCTCGTATGACGAGCAGGCGCACGAGAAGCGGAAGAAGGAGAGGGAGAGACGAGACAAGAAGTATCGGCAACTCCTCCCTGCTTTCTCATGCGCTTCCGTTCCCCGCTACCTCCTCCACCCATCGTTGCTCTGCCAATCTCTCCCAGCCCTGTCCCCTCCGCACGTCTCTCCCCTTCCCCTCTTGACATCGAGATGGCAGGACACTGGAACGAGGGGACATGCCGAGAGAGCTGAAGCGAGTGATGAAGGAGGAGGACAAGGGTAAGTGGAGAGATTTGGAGGAGAAGCTCGAGGAGCTGAAGAGCAGAGGCAAACTAAATTGAATCGTAACGTCCTGACGCAAACTAAATTGAATCGTAACGTCCTCATTCTCCTCGTGTACCCTCGTCTCCCTCTCGTCGCCCCCCCCCCCCTCCTCCTCCTCCTCCTCCTCCTCCTCCTCCTCCTCCTCCTCCTCGTCATCATCATCATCATCGCTCTCCCTCTCCCCCATCTGCCTGTCCCGAAGCCTCTCATCTTTCATTGAGAACGTCTCCGTAAGTCCTCGGGCCCTCCGCTATGCCGATGTGCTGCATGTACAACCTCCCGCCCTCGATCTGCGCCGTCCACCTCGGCTGCATCGTTCTCGGGTCCCAGTTCAAAGCCTGGGGCAAGTGAGATGACCGTGAGGAGGAGGAGAGATCGAGGAGTATGGTAGGAGAGGAGAGAGGAGGAGAGGAGAGGAGTATGGCAGGAGAGGGAGACAGGAGAGAGAAGGCGTGGAGACAGGAGACAGGAAAATAGAGAGAGAGGAGGAGGGGTGGGGAGGGGGCGGAGGACGAAGAGAGAGGAGCTACCTCCAGCAGGTTCTGGAGGCCTCGGAGCTCATTGATACGCATGTCGGTGATGTCGGAGGAAGCTGCTCTAACGAGGGGACAGTCTAAGAGAGTCTGCAAGGAGGGTCAGAGGGACGACAAGAGAGAAGGCGGGAGGAGAGAGGGAGGGAGGAGGGAGGGAGGAGGGAGGGAGGGAGGGAGGGAGGGAGGGAG
>NW_005434659.1:537596-559141 GCF_000315625.1 Guillardia theta CCMP2712
GCTCGTCTCCTCAGGATCCCCATCTCCTCCTCCTCCTCCTCCTCCTCCTCCTCCTCCTCCTCCTCCTCCTCCTCCTCCTCCTTCCCCTCCCCCTCCCCCTCCTTACCCGTATTTCTGGTCCCAGATCCTCCCAGCGACCTTGAGGACGGTGTTGAGCGTCTCTGCCGCTGCCTCGAGCGCTTCAAGTGCGGCAGACGCGTTGGCTCCCTGCTGCAGTGCCGCCACGATGGACTGCTTCCCGCAGAACTCTCTGACCCAGAGGTAGGTGAAGAAGGCGCTGCGGTCTGCATGAGCTGAACAAAACAGAACGGAGATAACAGGAGGAAAAGAAGAAGGTAGAGGAGGAGGACAAGCAGGAGGAGGACGAGCAGGACGAGGACGAGGAGGACGAGGAGGACGAGGAGGAGGAAATGAAACTTCAGGATGTTGTGAGAGTCGACAACCTATTGACGTACTGTACGCCATCCACATTGATTGTCTGTAGCTCAGCACTTTTACCCACACCGATCGTGTCCTCCGCTAGCTGCTTGGCCGCGGCTAGCGACAGTTCCTCGTTCTACAAGTGCTCAGCTCATCTCCCTCCCTCCCTCTCCTCACCTGCATCAAAGCAGCGAACATGTTCACGCATGCACGCGTCTCGCCATTTCCCTTGTTCAGTCGCTCCGACGGTTCAGCTCGGCATCGCATGTGCGGCACTCCCACGTGCTCATCCCCCAGCAGCTGCCCGAGGAACTTGAGGAAGGACAACCCCTCCTCAGAAGCCCCGGCCACCCGACCCAGACATGCCGACCATGCGAAGCCCTGGAAGCCTCCGCCGAAGGTGAACATCTTAGGCAGCTGCTGAATGCGCTCGACGAACTTCTCGGCGAGCTTCGCCTGGATCAGCTCCTTCATCGTCTTCTTCTCCTCCTCGCTCTTGCCCGCCATCAGCTGCGTCAGGCTCTGCACGGTATCGTAGTAGATGGGTGAGGAACCAAGGGCGGAAGGGTCTCCACGCAGAACAGCCGAGAAGAATTTCGCTTTGTTGTCAATCTGCGACTTGTCGGACCCAATGTTGTTGAAACCAGCCCCATCTGAGATCTTCTTGAACATGTCGTGCTGCTCCTTGCTCAAGCTGTCCCACGTCCTCGAGAGCAGCGTGTCGATATACTGCTCCCCCTCCTCCTCTTCCTGCTTGCTCGACTGGATTACGTAGGATTTCAAGGTTGCTATCTTCTTTTCTTCCTCCTCCTCTGATGCAAGAGCGTCGAGCATGGGGATCAGCGTGCTGGCCTCCGGAAGGGTCTTGCATATTTCGAGGACAGCTGCGCTTCCCTTGAGCGCGATCGCGATCTTCCTGGCCTGCTTGGGGTAGGAGGAGACGAGCGGGACGGAAGTGACCTGCAGGAAGGTGCTCATGTGCTGCAGCATGTACTTGATCCTCTCCCTGTCCTCGTCGTGCGCTACAGGACCAGAGCAGAGGCGAGCAGCACTGGCGAGCCATGTGTACATCCTCTCCTCCGCTGACCGCTTGGGGCCGTTGGGGTCAAACTGCTGGAACGTCCCGTGAGTCCACTTGGCGTCCATGCCGGAGAGAGCGACGAGGAGGCGAGCGAACATCTCCGTGACTCCCGTCCCTCCCTCCGGGTACATCACGTGCGGGATCAGCTTCGCTCCTCGCTTGTGCGTCGCCTCCTTGGATCCGAAAAGCTTCCGCTCCACCTGCACGGCCCCGTCGGCGCCGGGGGAGTCGGAAAGGATGCGGATCCATTCCTCATCCAGCAGGCAGATTGACGCGATGTTCCCCACCTTGAGCGGTTTATCCTTTACCAGGAAGATGTTCGTCGCCGCTGCGTCCACGTCCTCCTTCAGCCTCGCGCTGTACTCGGGGATGGGAAGCGGAAACCTGTTGCAGTCTCGTCTACCGGAGATGGGGAGGCCAAGGGGACAGCGGAGGCTGTTAGGCTCGTTCTTGTTCTTGTAGGGCTGGCGGGAAGGGGCAAAGAAGGGGAGCAGAGCAGCGCAGCGAGAGATACAGAGCTTGACGAGGATGGGAAGGACGTTGGGGAGGATAGAAATGATCTCGAGGGTCAGGCTGACGGCTGCTTCCTTGGAGTCTGAGCGGGTCAGGACGAGGGCAATCAGCAACGCTCGCAGCTTTGTGCTGCCACCAGAGTCCATCTGGCTATCTCGTTCCTTGGCAAACTGTCGGAGCTTCTCCGCTCGATCCTGCAGGCTCAAGCTGCTCTTGAGGTGCTGCGGCCCTGACTCCTCCCACACCTCTGCGCTGAGTTCAGAGATCCCCTTGCAAACATCGCCCAGCTGAGCCCGAGCTCTCACGAGATCCGCGATGTCATGAGTGGCGATCAGGCCGATCCAAGAAGGCGCGAGAGCCTTGCGGGCCTCGGAGATCCTGATGAGCTCTTTCTGTTTCTCGTTGATGCTGGACTCCAGCTCAAGTATATCGCTCTTCAGAGATTTTGATTTGCTCTGGAGCCTCGTCACATCCGCCAGCCGCTCCTCGACTTCTCCCTTGCTGCCTTCCGCATGCCCGTAGAGCAAGTACGTCCAGGCAGACGAGAGAGGCTTGAGCTTCTCCTCCATCGAGCCCGAGGTCTTGTTGAGAGCCTGGACCAACTCCTCGAGGGTGCTCTTGCTCTCCGATTGAGACGTATCCTTTAGCACTCCCCGTATCCGCTGTACCTCCTGCTCCATGCCCTTCACTGCTTCCTCTCCTGCAGCATGATGGCGCTTGAGCTGCGCCGCGATCTTCTGCTCCCTTCTCTTCTGCCAGTCGCTCTTGGCTTCACGTCCCAGACCAGTCAAGCCTTGCAGAGCCTGGAGAGCCTCCTCCTTCCTCTGCGAGGAACTCGACGAGTAGTCAGGAGTGTTGGGTTCTCGGAAGACGTTGTCCTCCTCCCAGTCGTCGCTGTCGGACCGTCGGACCGATCCCAAGTCTTGTGAAGACCGAGGAGTGGATTCGGTGGACCTACACCTGAGCATCCAAGTCACGTCAGGGAGGTCACGAGCAAGACAGCGGCACGGCTCACCCATCGAGAACTTCTCGCGCATCCTCCGACCGTCCGACGATCTGATCGTCGATGAGGGAAGAGATGTCGCGGTCGATCACCAGCCTCAAGCTCGACTGGTTCAGCTGAACCACAGGCGACGGACGGTCAAAGCGCTGCTGAGCCATCGAATCAGCTCGAAGGAAAAGCAGCAAAATGAGCAACAAGGAGAGGGGGTGGGGGGGCGGGTACTCACCGACGGCGAGCTCTTAAACTGGTTGAGGAGACGGGGAGTCAAGCTTCGACTTGTCCCGACATTGAGACGCGAGGGGGAGGCGTATGAGTCCTTGATCTGCAACCAGTGAGAGTCTTTCTGCTTGACTTCAGCTGGGTCCTTGAACATGTACGAGAAAGCTCTCGAGCCGAAGGGAAACATCTGTACGTGGTCCAGCGAGCCGTGTCTGCTGGAGACATGCCCGGCTTTGTGCAGCACGGGGTCTGAAAGGATGTTGGGAGACTTCTCTTTCACTACTGGAGTCTTTGACGCTGACCCTACAGGGTTGACTGCTTCTGCCGTCTTGGTTTGTGCTCCGAGTTTCCCATCCGTTGCTATCTTGGAGGTGGGCGAGGGCTTGCTCTCTGACTGATTCTCAGCTGTCTGAGAGCTGCCGCCTTTGATCGGAGAGATGCCTTGTGAGAGTGACATCGAGCCAGGCTTGCTTGCCCCTCCCGCTTCAAACATGTTTGTTCCCAGCCCTGTCGCGCCTGTCGGCTTCTGGGCTGACGACGATGCAGAAGCAGGTTGTGGCTGAGCAGCAGGTTGGGAGGGGCCAGCAGACTGACTCCAGCTCTTGAACTGCTCCACCAGGTCGTTTCTGCCGGCAAGAAGCGTCGAGACCATCAGATTCGCCGCTGCAACATCTATCTGCTTGTTCTTCATGCTCCTCACCGTCTTCACAAACTCAGGATATCTCGGGCCCAGTGCCGCCTTCACTGCTTCCTTCAACGCATCCGGCAGATTTCCTCCGGCGCTCTCAGCGGGCGCTGTGGAGGACGTCATTCTAGGTGCGGAGGATCAGAACTGAAGGACGAGGCTCCTGCCGGGCTAGCGATTCTCCTCTTTGAATGAAACGGGATCCGTTCCAAACAACATGGCGAAATCCCCTGTTAACATAGATAAGAAAACTGCTCCGACAACTCCTCAGATTCATCCTGAACTGTTACTCTCAGAGACATTCGGTGACTCTGTACTTTCATTCTATACCTCTCATATGTTTTACCCCCATGTCCTTGTGCTTCACGTCTGATATCATCTCTATGGTCTCAATCATCGTCTCCATCATAATCTACACAACTTGATCATCTTTCTCCGTCTCCCACAATGTTTTCGTCAACATCCTCATGATGAATTTTTCATCATCATTTTAATATCCGTCATCTCCATCTCCATCGTCTCTTTAGTCGCCGCCCTATCCACTCAATCATCGACCCATCATATCATTTTGATCTCCATCATCTCCATCATCTCCATCCCAATCATCATTATATGCCTCCATTTGTGATTTTTCAATCTCATGTCTCCTGCTGATAAATCTTTATCTGTCTCTTCACCTTCATCTCCACTAACTACATTCCCCATGATCCGCGTGCCATGAATCATGGTTTGAGCTTTTCCAACTAGAAGGGGTCAGAGAATGGGTGGCTGAAGGGGTGGTATCAATGTGGGTCCGAGGAGGGATGAGGGTTACTCACGCCGGGCGGCGGCCCGTCACAGTGATGGCAGCGCGGCCCGGCCCTGGCGGTCACCCGTCAAGTTCAGTGCCCGGCTGGGCCGCGAGTCACGACGGGCTGGACCGCGAGTGCGCCGGATCACGACGGGCCTGGCTCCGACTCGGGGTGGCCATAGGCCCGGAGTCACTGAGTCACGTACTCAAAGTTTACTAACGGTTAAAGCTCAGTACGAGGACCATCATCACTTCACTGAATCAGTGACTCAGACTGCTGGCAGCTTCAAGTTACTCGCCCAGGCTGCCGACGAGTCAGCAGCCGCTGGCGCGTCCTTGTCTTCCTCGCCGGCATGAGCAGTTTCAGCTGAGAGCTGCTGAGGGTCCGAGGCGGTAGCAAACCAGAGCTGGAGGGAGTAGAGGGAGGGAGGAGGAGCCTTGAGAGCCTGCTCCTTCTCCTGCTCCACCACCTGCAGCATGATCCGTTTGAAGACTGTCTCGTTCACGTAGGGCTTGTCTTCGCTGTCGTCCGACGCCGGGGGCTCGGAGGGCGGCTGAAGTTGAGAATGAAGGTTGCGCTTCCTTCGAAGGACGCGAGCAAGGCGATCGTCAAGAGCAGCGATCTGCTCGTCGAGAATGGAGAGCGAGGGGCTCATTATCTCCATCGCGCCCGTTCGCTTGTAAAGATCCGTCGCCAGCTCCATCGCTCTCTTGCATTCATCACGCTGACTTGTGAGAGTCTCTTCCGCGTCCTCTTGCTCGTCCTGACATGCTCTGCTCAGGCCCAGCTGGCTTTCAACGATGTCCAGGTACTTGTCAGCCGGGCACATGTCCAGCAGGAGCGAGCAGGAGTGCTTGAGGCTTGTGACTTTGGAGGAGATGTTGGGGTTGACGTTGACCTTGTTGCTCATGGACTCAGCAAAGAGGATAAGCTGCATGATACCGTCGAGCTTCACTTTGCGATCTACTCTTTGTTTCTGATTGTGCACTGGTGCGTAGCAGGAGGCGAGCTGATGCTTGAGTTCGTTAGTCATCATGCTCACCTCGAACTCCACGTCTTCTCTCTGCATCGCCAAGTCTCGCTGCGCTTTCTGCTGCTGCTCGACGGTGGCAGCGAGCTCACTCTGCCTGCTCGCATACGAGTCGCACACTCGCTGGCTCAGAGCCTCGTGCGCCTCCTTGTCACGTGACACGCTCTCCTCCAGCTCCTTCGCCAGCTGGTTCAGGTGCTGCAGCCTCGCCTGCAGGTCGCGCAGTCGGTCTGTGGTCGTCGTTCTCAGCTGCTTCAGGCCCTGCGAGGTGCCCGATACCTGCGCGTGGTGCTTCATCTCCCTCTCCTCCGCGCGCGTCTTGAGCAGCTCAGCCTGCAGCGGTTGGATGCGCCTGCGCGCGTCCTTGAGCCGAAGCTCGTCCTTGAGCAGCCTCACTCGTGACCGCAAGCAGCGATCCAGCTCCTCCACCTCACTCGTTGACACCGTCACGTCATCCGTAACCTTGACCGAGACGTCGGTGCCCATCTCCCAGTACTGCTGGAGGCCCTTGACAACCTGCTGGGAGAGGCGGGAGGAGATGCCGAGCATGCGCGCAAGGTTGTTGTTGCCGACGATGCTCATGAGCCGGCTCCCGTCGATGCTGTTGACAATCACTCGCCTCAAAACCTGTACGTCCTCGAAGGTATCCACTCCGCCATAGATGCTGCGAGCAGAGAACTCGTGCTTGCCCTTGTAGTGCACGTCCTGCAAGTTGAGGAAGTCGGCGAGGAAAGAGAAAACGTCGAACATACTCCATTGCTTGAGAGGGCTGTACATGTAGAACTGCGAGTACATTCTTCGAAAAGCCCTCCGTTCGTTGTCATGGATCAAACTCTTGTAGTGCGAGAGATGCTGGGGTAGAAATCTCGTTTTCTTCTTGCTCTTGGCGGGCGAGTTTTCCTTCACCCCTGCCATATCGCAGACGCAGGTCTACATGTCAGGTCTTGTGCGGTACTTGCTCGTCTTCTTCCCCCCTCCCTCGTCGCTCAACGGTCTAGCATGGCTTCATGTGCGGTACTTGCTCGTCTTCTTCCCCCCTCCCTCGTCGCTCAACGGTCTAGCATGGCTTCATCCTTCCGGCCCTACCCGTTGGTTTTATTCGAGTGACCTGCTCCAAGGACTGAAAGCTAGGCGATGGAGAGGTAACAGCAGTTGTACCTACTGCCATCTCGAACATCTACCTCATCTCTCATACACCATCTACCTCATCTCTTATCGAACATCTACCTCTTATTGGGTGTCTTTTGTTTGTTGTACAGTAGAATTGTCTGTCTTGTTGCTTGTTTCTCAGTACTGTTTTAAACATATGTTTTCTCAGATGCTTCTTTCCTCAAACATGAGTTTTTCAACAAAAGCATGATTTGCCATCCTCTCATCTCATCGCTTTGTCTGTTCGATGATCGCCTTCTCCTCTATCTCAGCAACGATCTCCTGCAACCGCACGTGTCAAGCCGCATCGCTTCACGTCTTCGCTCACCTTCAGCATCTGCATGTACAGCTCCACTCCAACCTCGTTCGCTTCTCCGCTCTGCTCTGCCCCCAGCAGGGATCCAGCTCCTCGGATCTCGAGGTCTCGTTGCGCGAGCTCGTAGCCCGAGCCCAGGCTCGTGTAGCGCGTGATGGCGGCGAGGCGCTGCTGGGACTCAGAAGAGAGCTCGGAGTCGGGGGGGAACGTGAAGTAGGCGTGCGCTTGTGTCGAGCCTCGTCCCACCCTGGCAGCAGGTCAGCAGGAGAGGAGAGGAGCATGCACGTTACCTCCCGCGCAGCTGGTAGAGGGAACTCAGGCCGAAGTAGTGGCTGTTGAAGACGAAGATGGTGTTGGCAGTGTGAATGTCCAGCCCGGACTCGATGATGGGCGTGCACACGAGCACGTCTGCTCCTCCCTCGCTGAACTTGATCAGCCGCTCCTCCAAGTCCTTCAGCTCTCCATGCGCCACCAGCACTCGAGCTGCTGGCGCCAGCCGGTAGAGGGTCGCGACGACTTGATCGATGTCAGCGATGCGAGGAACGACGCAGAAGGTCTGACCCGCGCGATCCAACTCCAGCTGAAGGGCCTTGAGGAGGAGGCGCTCGGAGAACTTGGCGACGTGAGTCTCGACCTCCTTCTTGGAGCGCGGAGGAGTCCGCATGACCGTCATGTCCCGCAGCCCGCTCATGGCCATGTGCAGCGTACGGGGGATGGGGGTGGCAGAAAGGGTGAGGACGTCGATGCCAACACTGAGAGTCTTGAGCTTCTCCTTCTGATTTACCCCGAAGCGTTGCTCCTCGTCGATCACCACCAGCCCGAGGCTGCGGAAGGAGATCTTAGAGGAGAGGACCGCGTGCGTCCCCACCAGGATGTCCACCTCCCCGTCAGCAACCTGCTGCAGTAGCTCTCTCCTCGTCTTGGCTGGGACGAAGCGATTGAGCAGAGCAGGTCGCAGGCCAAAGCTTTTGAATCGACTTTGAACAGTCCGAAAGTGTTGGATCGCGAGGACGGTGGTCGGAGCGAGGAGAATCGCCTGACGCTGCTGAGAGACGCAGAGGAACAGGGCGCGCATGGCGACTTCTGTCTTTCCAAAGCCGACGTCTCCGCAGACAAGTCGGTCCATGGGAATATCACGAGAGCATAAGTCTTGCTCGATGTCTCTGAACGCCTTGAGCTGGTCAGCTGTCGGTTCATGAGGAAACAGATCGTCGAAGTCTGTCTTGTGCCCGGGCATCTTGTACGGCTCGCGCTTGTTCTGCTTCCTCACTGCCTGTAGCTTGATCACGTCGTGCGCGAGCTTCTTCAGCGTCCTCTTAGCCTTCGCCTTCCGCTTCGTCCAGACCTCAGGCCGCGAAAGATGGTCGAGCTTGGGCTCCTCCGCGGCATATCCAACGCCGCTGGCGAAGTACTTGGTCACCATGGACTGCTGCGTGAAGCTCTCTTTGAGCACTCCGTCAGCGAACTGCAGCACCATGAAAGGCTTCGGGGCCTCATCCTGCATGGACATATACTCAACCCTGAGGTACTTGGCAATGCCATGCTGAGAGTGAACGACGAGCTCGTTCTGCTTGAAGAGACTCGTCGGGTCTGCTGTCGTCGTCTCTGCTTCCTTCACCTGGCTCTCCGGCTTGATCTTTCCGCTCATCGTTCCGCCTGGATTCTTCATCGCAGGACCTGAATTCACGTTGAATTTCACAGCAGGTGGAGAAGAGGGAGGAGGAGGCTTGGACGGTGAGGGAGGAGGAGAAACGCGAGAGGCAGGTGGAGCAGGAGAGGGACGAGAGGCAGGTGGAGCAGGAGAGAGACGAGAGGCAGTAGGAGAAGGAGAAGTGCGAGAGGCAGGAGAAGTAGTAGAACGTGAAGGCTGGGAGGAGAAGAAGTCAGGCTTCGGAACTCTGAGCCCGTTGACTATCCTGTCTGTCCGGGGAGCACGAGAGGTGGGAGAGAGGGTTCGGAGGTCAGGCCTTATGCCCCTCCTTGATTCCGGAGGGAAGAAGTACGTCCCTCCTTCCTTCTGCACATCTTCCATCCTGTTGTACTTAGGCGAGAAAAAGTTGGTAGCGCTCGATTCAGGCCCCTCCCGCGTCTCGTTGCGAGGCGGTCTGAGAGCTCTTCTGTCGAAGTTCATTCGCCCCAGCGGGTTCTCATCGACTCGGCCATCACCGTCTGCTGGGTACTGAGCCATGATCGTTGTCGCACAGCGCTGGCAGCGTTTGAACGCAACTCGATATGTCATGCAAGAGCGTGAGAGCACGCCCGTGAGAGAGGGAGGAGGCCCCATGAAGGAATTGCAGCCATGGGGAAGGTCGAGAGTCAAGATGATGCAGAGGAGGTAGAGGGTCGATCTGCTTGAAGAGGAAGCAGACATTATGCCCGAACTAATCTTGTCTCCAATGAGACTCCACAGCACTGAACTCACGGAAGGCAAATAACATGGAGGAAAGGATCAAGGAAGGGAGCAGCAACTGAAGATGTTGTCTTAGTGCTGCTATCGCCGATGACATGCATGTCCACCGTCTGTCAGATGCTCCTCCTCCACTCTTCCCCCGACTCTGCCCCTCTCCTCAATCCTCGATGCCCATGGACCGGCCCCCGGATCACTACTACCCTCACCTCGGAATGAATTTTACCACCCTACCAGACAAATGTACAAGTAATTATTGGACTTGTGAGGGGTATGCAACCTACCCCCTACCCCTGTGGACCTTAATGCAGTTTGGGCTTGCAATGTATTCCAACATACGAGGAGAGTAGAAGGAAACATGCACACGACTATCTCACTCGACAGATAAGCGAGGAGAGGTATAGATATCTGACTCAGACTATCGAATGAATTCATTGCAACAAGATTCAGAATTATGACTAACTTAATTCAGAATTATGACTAACTTAACCGTTAAGAGCGTGGCATGGAAATCGATCTAGCTTTGTCGACAAGGATAACAAAATCAAGACAGTGACAGTCACTGTCAGTTACATCCATTTGTAGTTCGTGGAAAAACGATGCTGTACGATTCCCTTAATCGTTTCATTGAGACCCTGGAAGGAAGAGACATACGATCAGCATGCGACGGATCAGTCATTCGAGAATCACCTCTTGGATGCTATCTTGAAAAGAAGAAAGACATTTCAGCAAATCGAACTCAATCGCCGGCGTCTGAAAAATGCATCAGCCAACTCGGGGCTGACGATGAACCTCTGCTTCCCCACCTGCCGAAATCTTCGTAATGCAAGCGTTCGGTTCGCAGGGCCTGCATGAGTTCGCATGCCTCTCCGGAGCAGAGACGTGAAATCAACCAAGTCCATCTCCTTGTCGCTCGGCTTCGCGATCCCTTTGAGGTGAATCCCGTTCTGATTTAAGCAGTCGACCGCTCCCTTCTCCGTGACGACACCGTTGCAGCGGTTGATGGCATCATAGAGCAAAGAAGCTTCGTGTAGAAAATCTTCATCCTGATTTCGAGGAGGCCTACCTTCAAAAATCTTCTCGCTTATCACGGACTCATGCCCAGTGGTAATGGGATCCTTTTTCATTCCCTGCAACTTTTCAACATTTACGACATTGCATCTTGAGACATCACCCGTTTCTCTATCAGAGAGCTCCAGTCGTGAGGCTCCCTCGAACGCAAAATCCTCGATCTGAGTGATTGTGGGTCTTCGAGCTGTGATTCTTCCAGACTGCATGAGCACATCAGATATCGGTCTGGAAAATCAAACTGATTACAGTCGAGGTGTGTCGAAGACCATCTTTTTCTTCTTGATGCCTAGTCAAACCACATGTGAGTTGTTATGGAACCGGCTGCAGTCAAGTACAGCACCGGTAGAGGTTTTACTTGACCAACCGCTTGATGACGACAGCAAAGAATTGGAACAATCCCCCACTTCTTGGGGTTGTACGACAGCTGTGACCATGGTTTGATGCTCTATTTCATGCAAATTCTGCTGCATCCAGAACGGAAAACCCTGTTTCTCACGAATTGTGAAGACTTTCTTGCTTGAAAGCTCAAATGTTACTTCATCGCTTATTGAACTGTGCAAAGATCACTGTTTGAACCTTTAACGTGACTCCTAATTTTCAGGTATTTAACAAGAAGAAGCACTAGAAACTTTGATTGGGGAGAAGGAGGAGAGTGAGAAGGAGGAGGAGAGGAAGGGCGGAGGAGGACAAGCAGGCGAAGGAGGGTAAACAACGAGGACAAGAATGTATTGTTGTTCAGTCCGACAACAAGCAGGAGCGATTAGGGGGAACAGCTGGTTTCGAGGGGGTGGGGGTGGACATGATGGGGGTGAGATAGCGGAAAATTTAATTGCCAGGCTGTGAGTGGGGGGTAGGGGTGGGGGAGGGGTGCACCCAAGTCGATACTCGGAAGTCAAAATTCTACAGACCAGGGGTGTTTTAACAGAAAAATACAGGGGTAGCCTGACTCATTGTGTCTCCGTAGTAAAAAAGTGAACTGAAATTCCGTGGGGCAGGTAAGGGGGTACCCGTCGGGGGTACATCATCGTCACCGGTGGTCTAGTTCACTGGTAGGGTATAGGGGTGCATATGAAGATGTGATGGGGGTGGGGGTGGGGGTTGAAATATTGGGGTCAGGAGCGTGAGTGCCGAATCTGCCTTTTCGAAGTTTACTACTTGATAGGATGGAGGGGGTGGGGTGATAAATGAAGGGGGTGGGAAAGATTGCTCCTGCCTGGGATAGAGGAAGTTGTAGAAGATGATGAATGGGAGGTAGGGGTCCAATGTACATGGGTGGTTGCGAGCAGGGGGTAGGGTACTTGGGGGAAGGGGTTAACCGCACGGTTCAGAGCCGTTTCAGATGAGCGGGCCCGGCGCTGTTCGCCGGAACTGTCGGGGAGACTCACAGGCAACTCCGTGCCATAGTCGCTACAGCTAGTGGGGCATCCTGCTACTTTGAACTGAAGTGTCGAAGGCAGGGTAGGGGTCCAAAACCTATGCATGAGACCGGTATTTTACCAAGGTATCAGACGGGTGGTCATGGTCAGATGCGGGTAGATGGAGGGTGGTTTTGAGGGTTGTCCATGTTGATAGCTTTCAGCAAACTCATGCATATCTTTGCCGGCGAAAGCAGAAGGAGCGACGATGAGAGCCAAGAAGCGAGAGAGAGGAGACAGACCGTGGGGAGCGAGATGATAAATTGAAGTGAGTGGAGACTAACAGACCTTCAAGGCTTCTCTCATACAGAATCTTAACTTCTCTAGGAAGAGAACAGATACACTAAACCTCTTAACTTCTAGGAAGATCACACGAGTATTATTAACTTCTAGGAAGGTCACACGAGTATTATTAACTTCTAGGAAGATCACACGAGTATTATTGATTTCTGGGAAGATCACACGAGTATTCTTAACTTCTGGGAAGATCACGGGAATTATTAACTTCTCTAGGGAGAAGACTGGAACATCGACAAGTAAGCTTGCTTGTTCTACCCTTGAACAACACATGCTGGCATTAAGTGAGGCTTGATTCAATAATTTGAAATCATCTGTTCGAGCACCAAAGGAAGCAAGAAAATCAAATGTTTTGCATGATGATGAGGCGAATCTTTTGTTTCTCCTTGTGCCTTCTGGCACTTTCTTCGGCACATATTCTGCCCATCGCGTTAGAAAGTCTGGAGGAGGTCTCAACTTTACTTGCGGTGCCACATGCAGTGCAAGTAGAAGCTGCAGACAGTCATGCTCAAGAGCTCAGGAGCAGCTCAACTTTTGACGTGTCTTTGGGTACAATATCTTTTCAGATCTCAACTCCCCAGGTGTTCTTGTACACTCCTTCAGGTAGATCAGGCCTCGTTGATGCGTTCACTTGACATCTCCCTCGCTCATTAGGTTCCGCATTTGCAGCGAATATTGATGCAGCTGCTGATCGCCTTGCCTTGGGCTCCAAGTACGATGGTCTTGCATCTGCCCGGGCAGACGCGGGGCCAGATTTCTACAAGGAAGATCCGAAGATGTGGTCAGTGTCGGACAGCAGCAGCATGCCCTTTCAGACCAAGACGAGCGAGGTAAGTGCTGGTGTGTTGCAGTGTCGCACAAGATCACTTCTCCCCCAGGTGCTCACCTGCTTTGGCATCAATTACATCTATTGCAGCATTCACAACTCGAGCAACTTGTGGACCCAGTTGCCCAAGTTACAAATTTCGAAAGATGTGAACTGCGGGAACAGTGATCTGTTATGCAATGGTAATCTTTTCTCGACCTGGAGCTCAGCTATGGCCTACTTGGATTCGACGACAGGGGGTCTGCTTGTCGTCAAGGTTGTTCTCGTTGCCTGCTGATGCGCCATGACCCTTTCTCAAGGTGCTCGAGCTCTTCCGCGGGTCCCATTGGCTCTGCTGGTCAGGATGTGCAGCAAATGCGACGGCGAGTTCGCCCTCCATCGCCTCTGCTGGAAGATGCGGCCCGCAGTTTGGAGATGCTGTTTGCGACTGCAGGGGATCCCCTGCCTCATCAATCGTGTGGTGCTGCGAGTCGTCGGGTTGGTGCGGAGACACGTCACAACATCGAGCATGCTCCAGCGGAAGGTTCGATAGAAATTTCAGCTGTGCTCCGCCGACGATAGGTTCGAAAGGAATCATCATCGACACAACAGCTGCCCCAAAGTCTCTTGTTCTCAACGAAAGCTTCGTTATGATAGGCTATCCTGGCTACAATAATGGTACCGGCAAGGTTGATGTCTGGCAAGCCATCGGAACGCCGAGCGGAAATGGGACAGGCTCCGAGGGATTGTTCGGAATGTACAACAGATGGCTACTGGTCTCAAGCTTGAAGGATGACAAATCTTCTGCATTTGGCTCATACATTGCCATTCGTGCTAACCTTGTTGCAATCAGCGCACCTAGCTACTCACAAGCAAGTTCATCTGTTCACATTTACAGCAATCTTGCCTCATCGGGCATTGAGAGAGTTTGCACAATTCAAAGCCCGACTCCCAACGCTCAGTTTGGATTGGCAATCGCGATACAGCAGCACGAGTCTCAAAGTCACAAGTACATTGTCTTCGTCGGCTCTCCCAGCGAGAACAGAGTTTATGCGGTCAACGTGAATCTTGCTCCTACAACACTCATAGATCAGTCGTGTGAGGCTGCAAGCTTGTTGAGGATCTTCAAATCTCAGGACACATCGTATGCATGGAACTTCGGCTACTCTGTCGGCGCAACTGGTCGGTTTGTCTTCGTGGGAACTCCCAGCTACACCAACGCTCAGAGTGGCTACTTCTACAGCGGTTTGTTGATGGTCTTCACCTGCTGCTTCCCCGGGGAGTATTACGACTCGGTTAGCTCGTCCTGCTTTATATGCGGGGAGGGGACCTGGTCTGCTGGAGGCCAGCAGTCAGCTTGCACCTCCTGCATCCCGCAACATGCGAGGCAGATCTCAGGTTGCAACTACACCTGCTTGTCCGGTTTCTTCGGCAGGGATTGTCAGGTGCGCCCGGTTGAGGACTGAAGGAGTCAAGCTGACGCAATTTAGGTGTGCTCAGTAGCGATGCAAGGAACATACAAGCCGTTGTACTCACACTGGGTAGACGGGCTTTCGACTTGTGAGTGGGCATGTGACCAGTCTTTCTTTCCCTCCAACGGTTCGTGCGTCACGTGCGGCAACATCACTGATCTCAACGGAGTATACGATGCGGTGGGCTGCTCGTGGACATGCAAGAAAGGTTTCTTCAACTTCTCCAACTCCACCTCCCCGATCTGTCGAAGCTGCTCGGAATACAAGGCGCGAGTCGGCGAGGCTGCTCCTCCTCATGCCCAGTGGGTCGATGGAATCTCGACTTGTACCTTCGGGCCTCTGCTCGGATACAAGTGTAATGGAAGTAACTGCACCCCGTGCGAGCAGCCGCTCGTCCATGCTCACTGGCTGTGGAAGCCAGGGCTGCAGTCCGAGCAGTGCGACCGCGAGTGCGACCGAGGCTTCTTTGCAAGGCTCGACGGAGCGTCGCTATCGTGTCTGACTTGCTCTCAGCTGCAGCAGGTGAGGCAGAGGTGTGAGGAGGTGCGTAGTGATGATGATGCAGGCCAAAGCTCCGAGCGAGCAGATCTCTTTGCCAGCTAGAGCCGCATGGAACGACAACACGACTACTTGTGATGCGAACTCGTGGCAATGCCTGCCGGGGAACCTCTTGAGCGCAACTGACAAGTTCTGCTGCCCTGTCAACATCTCAAACTCAAAGGCGAACGCGAACAGCCGGCCGTGCGGGGTATTCCCTCCTGACTCTTTTGCTTACAGTACTGATGGCTAACAGGTGGAGTGCTTGCTGGGCTTCTGGTGGGATCTGAATTCTGCCTCCTGCCTCCCCTGCTCGCCACTCCCTCTTCACACGGAGTGGGCAGGACCTAACTGTCTCTTCCGAGCTCTCCCGGGATACACTTGTGGAGCCGAAGGCTGCCAAGCTTGTAGCGTTGCGCTGCCTCCTCATGCCGAGTTTGTTCAGGCGGCTCGAGATTGTGAGTTCCGCTGCGACCAGACTTACTTCGGGCATCCCGACTATCAGGGGGTCTGTGTGAAATGCTCCGTCCTCCTCACTCAGGTCGTTCCGCCCAGTCAGAGGGTCGAGCTGCCTCGTCACGCGGTGTGGCTTGACAACGTGACCTCGTGCTCCTTGGACAGCTGGGAGTGCGACGAGGGGTATACAGAGGACAAGACGTTTCGGCTCTGCTGCCCGCTGAACATTCCCAATGCTCGAGCAGGAGTTCCAGGAGCTCCTTGCAGCGTTGAGTGTCTTCCTGGGTTCTCCTGGAATGCCTCGAGGCTGTCGTGTCAATCATGTCCTGCTCTGCCCGACAAGGCTGATCGCTTCATTGCGGGCTGCGACTTTGTCTGCAAGGCTGGATCGTTCTTGACGCAGGACAAGCTCTGTGTGGACTGCAGGACGCTGCAGGTGAGGTGCAGGTGGTGGCAGTTTCGCTCTTGACCTGGTTGACACAGGAGTCTGCGGGCACGGCTCTGCCTCCGCACGCTTTCTGGCCTCTCAACGTGAACCTGAGCGAGTGCACGAGGCTCTCGTGGGAGTGCGACGATTTGAACTTCTTCAAGTCTCTCGCTGCTGACCCCCCGGGTTGTTGCCCGAGGAACCTGACGGAGGGTGCTGAACCCTCCGACAGCGTCAGGACTTGCAACTATCAGTGTCAAGTCGGATGGCGATGGGACTCTGCCGCCAAGTTGTGCGTGCGATGTCCGAGCCAGGTAACTCCCCCGTCGTCAGATCCCTCCATCTTCTTCTGGAACTTCACCGCCTGCCTCTGGGAGTGTGAGCAAGACTGGTACCCCTACCCTCCCGCCTCCGCCTCGCCAGACAGATGCGTTGACTGCGCAGAGCTGGCGACGCTGGAGAGTTGGCAGAAACCCGCGAACTCAGAGTGGGCGCTGCCAGCCCATGAGACGAGCTGCCGCTACCTGGACTGGACGTGCAAGGACGGGTTCTTCCTCCAGCTGCAGTTCAGCCTCTGCTGCTCGCAGTCAGACTTCTTCGCGCCCTTCAACCTACAGGCCAACTTCGAGTGGCTGCCTAACAGCTGCTCGTGGCAGTGCCTTCCAGGCTACTTCCCCACCACCCCCCGACGCGACTGGAACAACCCAGCGGCAGGAGGGAACTGCCTGACATGCTCTGAGTACCTCAACAAGTTCCAGGTGCCGCTGCTGGGGTCAGACGTTAACAAAGTGTCAGCCAACAACCCGAGCTCATGCACGGCAGTTGTGACGGTGAAGTTTATGGTTAGCAAAATCACAGTGAGCGACTTCTCGTTGGCTAGAGAGTCCAGCCTCCTCTCCCTCATCGCCTCAGTCGTTGGCGTTTCCTCGCAGCTCGTCAAGCTTTCCGCGATCAGCAGCAGCATCGCCACCCGCCAGGTCGCCGCTGTCAAGCAGCTTCTCTCCATTACTGTCAACGTCGTCCAGCTGGACCCTCAGCTCGTCAGCAGCGTCATCAGCTCCCTGCAAGGCATCAAGTCGGACACGAACTTTCAAAGCTTCTCCTCCTCCTTCGGGAGCGACTGGCAACTCAAGACCGTTGAGGCGACCGGAGGAGATTCTGCGTGGAGCTGCAGGGTCAACTACGTCAAGAACGCGGAGACAGGCAGCTGCTGCCAGGCCTCCTCCTTCTGGCCTCCTGCCTCTGACCCTTCGACGTACGTCTGGGTTGGAAGCTGTCAGTGGCAGTGTCGAGGAGGCTACATCCAGGAGAAGCTCACGGGCAGGTGCATCTCGTGCGACCTCTACCAGAGCAGACTCGGCAACTCGAAGCCTCTCAACTCTCACTGGACCTCCTCGCAGTCTCAGCCCTGCGGCAACTGGGAATGCGACACCGGATACGTCCCTTCCTCCTCGGGCTCCGAGTGCCTCCTCCTCTCCTCCCTCCGCATCAAGTGCTCCGCCCTCAATCGATGCGTTTCCTGCTCGCAGATCGCAGACTGCGTGTGGTGCAACGAGAGCTGCGTTCCTGGCACGACCACGTTGCAGTACAAGGGATGCCCGTACGACAACAGTGGTACCGCGCAGCCCTGTAGCTGCGACATCACCTGCCCTAAGGACTGCGCGCATGACTCCTGCTCCTCCTGCATCGACGACAGCTACTGCGGCTGGTGCTCCACGAGCAGCAAGTGCATGATCGGCAACGACAAGCGTCCGCAGTACGAGCTCTGCTCTTACGACTGGATCAGAAGAAACAGCCAGCTGCCCGTCGAGCACACAGATGTGGCTCATAGCCATGATCTGTGCAACCTGTTCCACCGCCGTCGTGGGATCGTTTGGCGGCTACGCCGTCCTGCGACTGAAGTTGGCAATCAGGCGGAGAGAAAGGCAGGACGCGGAGTACGTGCGACGACGAGAGCAGCTGCTGGAGATGACTCGCACCACCATGCACAACTTCCCGACCTTCAAGTTCCATGCCAACAACCGGGTGAGACCCAGGGACAAAGAGGACGAGGATGAAAAACCGACGTGCTCCATCTGCCTGGGAGAGTTCGCAGAGGGCGAGGAGCTCAAGTCTCTTCCGTGCGTCCACGTCTTTCACTGTGCCTGCATCGACCAGTGGCTTCGACTCTCCTCCGAGTGTCCTCTCTGCAAGAGATCTGTGCTCGCCAACGCTGACCAATCGGCTGATGCCCAGCCCTTCGTCGCCGCGCAGGCCCAGGCCTTCGAGATCGACCCGACCGCGGCTGGCGCTCCTCCTCGCCGCTCTCTCCGACGTTCGGCAGCTCAGGCTGACACCAGCAGCCCTCAGCTGCAGGATGGCTGGCTGATGAGCCTGCAGGAGAGCGTGAGAGCCATGAGTCAAACTCGTTCTCGTTCCTACCAGCCCGACGGTCCAGAAGCCCAGCAGCTGAACCTCAACGTCCCCTCAGCTGCCTCAGAGCTGGACACATACCAGCCCTCCGTCGCTTCTGCAGCGGCTTCACGGCGACTGCAAGTCCCGAATCTTAGAATCCCGGCTGTCGTCCGGTCCCTCCAGCAAGACGAGCAGGCTGAAGGTGAGCGGGACGAAGAGAGAGAGGAGGAAACCTCAGCTCCTAGCATCGTCTCACCTCACAGCGAAGCAACGACTTCCTCGTCTGGCAGCTCTCCTAGGATCGACTTGGTTGTCTGACAGCCTCTTGTACCACTACCCGACTTCCTCGTCTGGCAGCTCTCCTAGGATCGACTTGGTTGTCTGACAGCCTCTTGTACCACTACCCGACTTCCTCGTCTGGCAGCTCTCCTAGGATCGACTTGGTTGTCTGACAGCCTCTTGTACCACTACCCGACTTCCTCGTCTGGCAGCTCTCCTAGGATCGACTTGGTTGTCTGACAGCCTCTTGTACCACTACCCGACTTCCTCGTCTGGCAGCTCTCCTAGGATCGACTTGGTTGTCTGACAGCCTCTTGTACCACTACCCGACTTCCTCGTCTGGCAGCTCTCCTGGGATCGACTTGGTTGTCTGACAGCCTCTTGTACCACTACCCGACTTCCTCGTCTGGCGGCTCTCCTAGGATCGACTTGGTTGTCTGACAGCCTCTTGTACCACTACCTCCTAACCGCTGGTGGCCGAGCTCCTCTCCCCTCCCGCGAGCCCCTATGAGTAAAGCCCTTACACTCGATGCCCGCATGCGACAAGCTGCTCCTGCACCTCCCTCGAGATCTGATTCCCCGTCATGTCCGCCCTCAGCCCTCCAGTGCTCCCGTTGACCATGCGCAGAGCGCCCTCGTCCCCGATGTTGTTCTGCGACAGGACGAGAGCCCTCAACCTGTGGGGGAGGATGAGCGCATCGCACAGCGCTCGCGCCCCGTCGTCCCGGATGTCGTTGCTCCTCAGGGTCAAGGTCGACAGGCTAGGACAAGCTCTCATGAGCTTGGACATGCACCGCATCCCCTGCGCCTCCAGCTGGTTGACGTTGAGTCGCAGCTCCTCTACTCCGCTCCTCTGCGCAGGGTCAGATGCAGGCAGCCGGCGGGAGCAGGGAAGCACATACCGTCAAGCTCCTGCAGAAGCGCTCCAGCCCTCTGCTTTGCATGGAGTTGTAGCTCAGATCCAGGTACTTGAGGTAGCGCAACGAGCTCAACACTGCCCCAAGCTCTCCTGCTCCTCGCGCGCCCAGCATGTTTCCTTGCAGCTCCAGTCGCTCGAGGTGACGGCAGGAAGCAAGCTGGTTGCAGAACTCCTTGGTGTGAGAGTCTCCGATGGAGTTGAAGCTCAGGTTCAACACCCTCAGGCTCGAGCATCGTCCCACCACCCTGGTAAGACTCTGCAGGCCCGCGCTGCCGATGTTGTTCTCGGCCAGGAGCAGCGACACGATCTCGATCTGGGGCATGCTGCTCAGCGAGTCGACGACTGCGACATTCCCTGCTGGCCAAGAGAAGTCCGCGAGAGGTTTACCTGCGCTAGAGAGCTGTACTGTTGCAGGATCAGCCCCACCTGCTTCACTTGCGCTGTGCCCAGCTTGGCTTGACTGACAGACAAGGACGCAAGCGACTTCCATCCTGTCCTGTGTAGCTCCACAAGCGCTCCAAGCACGCTCTCCACGTTTGCGACGGAGCACTTCACGTCCACCGACCCTTTGAACTGCTTCAAGCAGCCTGCCACCCAGAGGCTCGGCACAGTCTCAGCTCGCGCTCTCCCCTGCAGCACCACTCGAGGAGCGAACCTCAGCGCCATCCTAAGCTGCCGACATGCTGCCATGCCCAACAGTATCCTCTTGGCGGGCCATATGCGGAACAGCAGCTCAGGCTTGAGTGCAGACAGGTTCACCTGCGACGCCTCTTGAGCACCGCCCGCCACACATGCGGGAGGAAGAGGGCACGTACCTGGAGGGATGGAGGCTTGTGGTCTCCGACCTGGCCCCTGCCTTGTCGGGTCTTGGCGATGATTTGCTCGAGGGCGGGCAAGCACTCCACGAGCTCATCCTGTGTCTTGAGGGTCAGCGCGTACACGAGGGACTGGGCGTCACAATCGAGCAGCGACTGGTATGTCTGCTTGTTGCTCTCGTTGTCGCTGATGTGATCAGATATGGAAGGAGTTCGATCACTCGTAGTTCGCATGAAGGCACTGAAGGTCCGCAGGATGGCTGTTTGCTTTGTCGGGACGGAACTCGCATCTCTCTGCTCAGTTTGATGTGGAGGGATCATGTGGGACATCGACTTGTTGAAGAAACTTTGCAGCAGAGCTTGAGGCCTGACCTTGTCAGATCTGTCGAGGCGACGAACGTGTTCGCGCTTGTTCGGTTCTTCATCAAGGAGTCCCAAAAGCTTTAGCGAGACTTGTTGAGAAACGCTAGACCTCCGCCGTTGAGGAACTTGTCGAACTGCGACAAGAAAGGTAAACCAGCAGGAGCCCTGCTCCCTCCCCTCCTACGCACATCACACCACATGGAACACGTCGTGAATGCATGATTACCAGTTGAAGTCTGATCCATCCCCTGTCCTCCCACATCATCTCCCCTTTCTCGTTGAATTCTCTTTCCTCTTTTACTCTCATCTCATCTACCCTCATCCCATCCTATCATCTCTATGACCCTGCTCTGCTCTGCTCATCGCTATTTTCTCATCTCATCTACTGTCATCTACTCTACTCTCATCTCATCTACTCTTCTCTACTCTTCTCTACTCTTCTCTACTCTCATCTCATCTCAGCTATTGTTCTCTCATCTCATCTCATCTACTCTCATCTCATCTCCTCTACTCTACTCTACTCTCATCTCATCTACTCTCATCTCACTTCATCTACTCTCATCTCATCTCATCTACTCTTCTCTACTCTTCTGTCACTTACTCTCATCTCATCTTATCTCATCTACTCTCATCTCGTCGCATTCCATCTCATCTACTCTTCTCTACTCTTCTCTACTCTCA
>NW_005434659.1:566165-568681 GCF_000315625.1 Guillardia theta CCMP2712
CCTAACCCTTGAGCTAACCTAACCACCCCATCCACCACCCCCAGCTCTTCACCCTGCTATTGACCACCCCTTATTTGCACTGAATAATCCTATGAATCGATGGGGTCATAAGGAAATGAGGTCCCATGAAGGAGTGATACTACCGCAAAGAGGGAGGGAGCGAGGGAGGGAGCGAGGGAGGGAGCGAGGGGAGGAGCGAGGGAGTGAGCGAGGGAACGAGAGGGAGCGAGAGGGATCGAGAGGGAGGGAGGGAGGGAGGGAGCGAGCGAGCGAGCGAGAGGGGGCGAGGGAGCGAAAGGGAGGGAGGGAGCGAGGGAGCGAAAGGGAGGGAGTGAGGGAGCGAAGGAGCGAGGGAGCGAAAGGGAGGGAGGGAGCGAGGGAGCGAAAGGGAGGGAGCGAGGGAGCGAAGGAGCGAGGGAGCGAGCGAGGGAGCGAAAGGGAGCGAGGGAGGGAGGTGAGGAAGAAGACAGGGACAGGGACAGAGACAGAGACAAGGACCATGAATCAAGAGACCAAGAATAAAACGGCGGGGGGAAACGAGTATCTCGGGGTGTGTTGCGTACATGATGACTCAGAAATAGATGTTTGTCAAGGTAAGAAGGAAGGAAGGGACAGCAAGCGTCTCTTACGGGAGATAGAGCATTTCGGATGTGGCAGTGTAGCTCATGGACCTGATCATTGCTATTCTTCTTCCATCTCATCTTCCTGCTTGCCGTTGTGGTTGGCAGGCATAAAGGGAATGGAGATGAAGAAGTGTCGCAGTCGATGGAGAAGTCCGACCCCTGACGCCATTTTCACACTCGGTCACACTCTGGGCTTCTAGGGAAGAGGAAAAGGTGAGGTGCAGTGACCACCAGGAGTTCAGGGTTCATCCTCGAGGTCCATGGCGAGACAACCACAACAAGCAAGGAGCATCAACAGCCGCAATCAGGTCACAGCAGTGGCATCGAGTCGCGCGACCAGGGGCCTCATGACGCATGAGAGGGAAGGAAGCTTCTTGACGAGAAGACGTTCGGACAAACATGTGCGCGGCAATCATACCATGAACGGGCAGTGACGTGTCTCCTGCAGAAGGCAAAGCGTGAAGTCACTCGAAGAAGAGCTTTGTATGAGGCTCCGCACATGAATCGCAAGCGAAGGCGCTCAGCCTTCATAGTTTCATGCATGCAGGGCAGAACCATCTGGACATGAGAAGAGCCTGAGAGCGTTCAAAACTTCAAAGCATTGAAAACGTGCTTTGATCATGGCAATTGATTGAAATTATACAAGTGAAAGAACAAGCGAGAAGCGACGATCACGCCTCAGGATATCCGATCAGCCCGCGAGGCGGAAACCCAAAGTCCTTTGTCTTGATCCCCTGCATCACAGACCGAGAGTGAGACTCAAACCTCTTTCTCTCCTCAACTTCTTTCTCTCCTCAACTTCTTTCTCTCCTCGACTTCTTTCTCTCCTCAACCTCTTTCTCTCCTCGACTTCTTTCTCTCCTCGACTTCTTTCTCTCCTCGACTTCTCTGCTCTCCTCGACTTCTCTGCTCTCCTCGACTTCTCTGCTCTCACCATCTTCTTCAATTTTTCATCCATTTCGTCCCAGTCTGTCTCGTCACCTTCGTCTTGACACTTTTCATTCTACGAAAAAGTTAGGAGAACACAAGGTCAACTCACAAACTCACTCTATCGTATCCCCCGTAACTCACATCAATGAGCGCATCCCTGTGCCTGCGATCGTGCAAGTTGACATAGATACACGCAGGGGCAAAACCTACTTGGATCCAAGAGCTTGTACGATGTAATACAATCCCTCATTTCCGATGCTGTTCCAAGAAAGATACACTTCTTTGAGGTCCTTGTGCTGTTTGATCCACCTTGCCACGGCCTGCAGGTAGCAGCGCCTTGAGTGAATGGCTAGTTAGATAACGGAGGACCTTTGCGCCGCCCGGTCCAATGCAGTTGTTGCGCAGGTCGAGAGCTTCCACAGACTGTCCAGCGGATTCAATTAAATTGCAAGCACGGCAGTACATGTTACCGAAGCACTGTTGCTTAAGATCTCTTCCATCAATTTCTGACATCCGTCGGCGTGAATGAAATTGTTGCTCAGAATCAAGGTTGAGCAGTAAATATTCTTCTTAAATCCCTTGGCAATGTTCTTTATCTCGTTGTCTCCCACGCCATTGAAAGACAGATTGATCTGATCTTGTATCATCTTACAAAACAAAACAGACAGCCAATCTACCACAGCCGAAGGGCTTGTCTCGATCGCTTTTCCAAACTTTGAGGCATCGTTACAAGTCAACCAACCGGTGAAATCTTCTTCTCGCGTCCTGCAAGTCAAATACATGGTTTCTCTCAGCGGTTGGGGATTACCCAAGTCAAGTCAATCGGCATTTCGTTTTGCATCAGAGTCTAGCTCCGCCTCTCCCTTACTGACCCCCTCCTTGCTACCTTCCCCCTCCCTTCTTCTCCCTCCTCCTTCCCCCTCCCTTCTTCTCCCTCCTCCTTCCCCCTCCCTTCTTCTCCCT
>NW_005434659.1:568999-571999 GCF_000315625.1 Guillardia theta CCMP2712
TTAGAACATGAGTGGGGATGTGGTCGTGGCTTCCATGCTGCACAACGAAAATATGTTTAGAGTAGGAGGTAGGGAGGAGTGAGAAGAGGCAGGCAGGCAGGCAATCTGTCAGGGGGAGAGAGGATAGGAGAGGAGGGAGGCAGGCAGGCAGACAGGCATGGGGAGAGAGGAGAGGAGAGGAGGGAGGCAGTCAGGCAGACAGGCAGGCAGGCAGGGAGGGAGGGAGGGAGGCAGACAGGCAGGGAGGGAGGGAGGGAGGCAGGCAGGCAGGGGGAGAGAGGAGAGGAGAGGAGGGAGGCAGACAGGCAGACAGGCAGGCAGGCAGGCAGGGAGGCAGGGAGGCAGGCAGGCAGGCAGGGAGAAGAGGCATGGAGGCAGGCAGGGAGGCAGGGAGGCAGGGAGAGGAGGCAGGCAGGGAGGCTGGCAGGGGAGGGAGGGAGAGAGAAGAGGGTGGGAGGGAGGGAAAAGGGAGGCAGGCAGGCAGGGAGGGAGGGAGGCAGGCAGGCAGGGGGGGAGGAGGGAGAAAGCGAGCGAGTAAGCGAGCGAGCAAGCGAGCAAGAAAGGGCGTGAGGGAGGGAGCGAGGGCGAGATGAGATGAAAGTAGATGAGATGAGAGTAGATGAGAGTAGAGTAGATGAGATGAGGTATCGAGAGTGTATGAAGTGGAAAGCTATCTAGGCGAGGCATGGATACGCAGACATACCCAAGGAATGCAGTAGGCATGTAACTTGTCCTGCAAGGAGGATGCAAGAGATATATTCGCGGAGAAGTGATGAAACAAACAAGGTCGCTTCTACAATATGCTCACATGGCTCAAGTCAGGTACTCATGGCCACAGAAGCACGGCGACCTTCCAATAGCAACGCGAGCGTGGGCAGCCCGTTGAGAACCAGTGACAACCGCTCAAAGCAGGTGGAGTGATCTGCTCTGTTTGCAGCAACAACTCACGATTTTCCGTGGAAGTCACCAAAGGCTGAGCCGCTGTGGAAGACTTGGGACCATTTGTCGTTGAAGCATGGAGAGCACGCGACAGTCTATCACACCAACGGCGACAAGTGAAGGGGAACCGATCGATGGAGCTTTTCTTGATGGAGTCGTTGCAGATACCGCGGACAGTATGAGGGGAACATGAAATGCGGTCAAGGGACCCTCCTGTTCAAGAATGGCGACAAGTATGAAGGCGAGTTCAGAGAAGACATGCAGGTGATGGCATGAGATAATCCCTGCCCTCCACTCCTCCTCGATTACCTTGCTCGCCCATCCCTTTAGCTCTCCTCTCTTCATCCCTTTACTCTTCTCTCTTCATCCCTTTAGCTCTTCTCTCTTCATCCCTTTAGCTCTCCTCTCTTCATCCCTTTAGCTCTCTTCTCTCCTCTCTTCATCCCGTTACTCTTCTCTCTTCATCCCTTTACTCTCCTCTCTTCTTTCTTCAGTCTGGCTTCGGGACGCACTGGACAAACGTGCAAGGAAAGCTTATCCTGCAGTATCGTGGAAGCTTTTGGCAGGGGAGGCGGCATGGGCATGTGAGTGTGCTTCCTGTCTAGCGCGGGCCTCATGCTGAGCAGGGCATCTTTGCATACAAGGATGGGGGAAAGTACGACGGAGAGTGAGACGCTTGCTTGCTCGCTGCTCCTCCTGACCCGTGACCGTCAGATGGCAAAACGGCAAAAGACATGGCGAGGGAAGAATGAACTACACCGACGGGACTGTACTGCTCTTCTCTTGTCTGGTCTCGGCATCTGACTTCGCTCTCAAGGTTTACGAGGGAATGTGGGAGAATGGAAAGCGGCATGGAGCTGGAACGCTGTTCCTGGCAAACGGTGACGTGTATCAGGTGAGCCAAGGAGGGCAGCGGGAGGGAGGGCATGGCAGGTTGATGTAGCTCAGGGCGACTACGCCCTGGACCTGAAAGATGGCCCTGGCACTTTCTTCTACGTCTCCAAGAAGAAGCGGTGAAGGAGCAGCAGCCCAGCCTTGTGCTCACCTGCGACCTCGCCAGGTACGACGGCGTGTGGAGCAAGGACGTGGCAAAGTGCGGGCTCTACGGCAGCATCGAGACGGACGGGGACTGCGGTCTGCCTGGTCTACAGCTGCTTGAGCCCATGGCAGTCCTGGAAGAGCAAGCGTATAAGCTGCAGGTGACACGACCAGCGGGATGCATGTCGTTGTGACCCTGAGCTACAGCATGAGCGCGCTGCTGAGCACAGCATGAGGAGCGAGGGAGGAGAAGGCAACGACCTCACCCGACAAGTGGAAGAGAGGAATGTGGACGGGCACGGGACGACCGGCGGGTCGTTGGGAATTGTTCACGAGCGGGAGGAGGAAAGCTTCAACATAGAAAGCAACTCGATGCTTGAGAGCGAGCAAGAGGAAGTCGATGATTACCTTGATGAACAAGAAGTTGAGCAATAAACCTTACACGCCATGACCAATAAACCTTAAACGCACTTACACGCCATGACCAATAAACCTTAAACGCACTTACACGCCATGACCAATAAACCTTAAACGCACTTACACGCCATGACAGTCATGACCCTCCTCGTCGTTTCCCTCCCTCTCCTTCACACCTGCACTGCGCTACAGGTCTAGTGGTTTCCCTTGTCCCTCATCCCTGCCTCTCTTCAACGGATTTCCTCCATTAGCGTGTAGGGCCGCCGCCTTTACCTGTCATGGACGCAGACGCTTGGCCGCCACTGTACGAGGTGCCTCCCACTTCCTCCTCCTCGTCCTCGTCCTCGTCCTCGTCCTCGTCCTCGTCCTCGTCCTCGTCATCATCCTCGTCCTCGTCCTCCTCATCCTCCTCCTCCTCCTCCTCCTCCTCCTCCTCCTCCTCCTCCTCCAGGCCTTGTGCGGGGCAGGCCCCCACGCAGCCACTCCAACCAGGGGCCGATAAATAGATCAAGGATGTTGGAGGATCGACCAGCGATGGGGATGACACCTTCCACGATATCCATCTCTAGTCACCTGAACCCATCTTGATAGCAAGATAAGGTCAGG
>NW_005434659.1:572099-578811 GCF_000315625.1 Guillardia theta CCMP2712
TGAGCGAGTGAGAAAGAGGCGTCAGGTGACGGAGGACAAAACCATCTTCTTTCCGCTGGAGCTGACAGACTTCGATTACGGAAATCGGGTGTTGGGTCTCATCGAGCAGGGGCTGGGGGAGGTGAGGGAGAGGAGAGCAGGACAAGGCGGGAAGTAGCTCCGGGCGCTAGTGATGCACTGCTTGTACTCGCTGCACTGCTTGTACTCGCTGCACTGCTTGTACTCGCTGCACTACTTACACTACTTGTACTCGCTGCACTACTTGTACTCGCTGCACTACTTGTACTCGCTGCACTGCTTGTACTCGCTGCACTGCTTGTACTCGCTGCACTGCTTGTACTCGCTGCACTGCTTGTACTCGCTGCACTACTTGTACCCTGCACTACTTGTACTCGCTGCACTGCTTGTACTCGCTGCACTACTTGTACTCGCTGCACTGCTTGTACTCGCTGCACTGCTTGTACTCGCTGCACTGCTTGTACTCGCTGCACTGCTTGTACTCGCTGCACTGCTTGTACTCGCTTGATCCTCTCGGCAGGTTCATGTGGCCATGGTGGAGCTTTCACTCGCGACTCCTGTGGTATCAGATGGAGTCCTTGTCCCCAGCAGCCAAGTGTCTCTCTCCCAGCTCCTTCGCCACCTCGAAGACGCGCATGTGGCCAAGGAAGTCACCGAACGTCGCATGTGAGCATCTGACGAAGAAGCAGGCCTTCAGCTCCCGCATGCTCATGGACGAGCAGGACTTTCGGGAAATGATGAAGAGACTTCAACAAGCACTTGCAAGCATGTCCAACAAGTCCAAAATCCTGCAAGACCTAAATCACGTGAGTCTGCTCCCTCCCTCTCCTCCCCTCCCTCCTCTTTTGTCCCTCCTCTCCCTCTTCTCCCTCCCTTCCTACCTCACTTCCTACCTCACTTCCGCCATAGACTGACCAGCCCTTGAGTGCCAAACAGATCAGCTCTTCGACCTGGGCTTGCAGGTAGCACGACTGCTCTCTCGGCATGGCTGAGAGGAGAGCAGATCCTTGGAGCAGGGTCAAGAGCTAGTCTCTGCTGCCAGACATCCCAACAGCTCCTGCAGTTGAAGACGCGCTGGACCCGGCATCGCAGTTTTCGTCAGGAGAGGATGAAGAGGTTGATGGAGGTCTTGCCCTCCGACGCTTGTGGTCCATGCGAGGAGCAACTGGTGAAGCTCAAGAAGAGGATCGCCAAGGTGATGGGCTTGTGGCTCGAGAGTTTCAGTGACCGGAGTCTCTCAGCTGAAGAGCCTCCCTGCCTTCTCCCACCGAGAGCAGCTTGACCACATCTGGAAGAGAGTGCACGACCTCGCGGAGGAGAGGTCTTTTCTGTCAGAGACTCTATATCAAAGCCGCGAAGAGGAGCGTTATCACGTGCGAGCCAAGAAGGTGGGAGGGGAGGCGCGTCAGCTGAGGGGAGGCGCGTCAGCTGAGGGGAGGCGCGTCAGCTGAGGGGAGGCGCGTCAGCTGCGGTGACGCTCTTGCTCTAGTGGGATCAAGCTCAGATGAACAAGCACGCGCAAGACTTGGAGATGCTACCCAGGATCGAACAAGTCAGCGAGAAGCTCGCAGAGGTATGGGCCTCCATCAGACCAGCCGAGCTGCAGGAGAGCGAGGAGAGAGCTGGGTATCGCGAGTGCATAGAAGAGTTTGTGGAGAGAAGAGACTACGTGTCTGCCAACGAGATGTCGAGAAGGCTGGAGGGTGAGGAAGCTCATAGCCTGGTCGCCTACTGATCTTGTGCAGACATGCAGGCAATGAGAGACAGACAGCAGGCCAACACCTTGATGGCTCGCTTGTTCCAGAGAGCTGGGGAGAGAGGAGGAGTCGTGAGCTCGAGCGATGTGATGCTTTATGTGTGAGGTCATGGCAGATCCGGGCCATGACGGAGGTTGTCAAAAGAAGCGACCCTCGCTCTCTCCCAGACGAGCCTCTCTTCGACGAAGACTTGCTGGTGTTCCTGCTAGACAAGCAGTTGGAGGTTCTGCGGGAGAGGTGGGAAGGTGTCATCTTTCATGAGTGACATGCTGGGGAAGGTCGAGAACGTGGAGGCTCGACTATGAAGCAGACCCCGCACAGGTTCTCTCGTCCTCTCAGACTCTATCCCGACATGTCCAGCAGGTTGACGAGCTGATCGCAAGAGTAAGTCATCTTGATCTATTCTTACATTCCATCTTTCTTACATCTACTCTTACGATGTATTCTTACATTCGTCATCGTTGACATGACAGCCGTGAAGCTAAACGAGCATGTCAGGTCGAGAACTATCAAGCGCTCCTCTCTTGGAGGTTGTCAGCGCTGGAGCGACTGCAGGAAGCAGAGGAAGCTGTGGAAGTGTGACTGGCTGTCCCAGCACCCCAGCAGCTGATCCCCTCGTAGAGCATGCGAGCTGTCGTCGAGGAGCTTCTCGTCCCCTCGCACGGAAAGCTCTCGAGGGTGACGGCCGCGAGGATTGTGAGGCTTGTGTCTCCTACTCATGTGAGGTCCTCACCTCTTTCAGCTTGAGCATCTCTCCTTTGACCTCTCGCGCCTTCGCCGCCTCCTTCTGCATCGCGACAGCCTCTTGGCCCTCGCGGATGACCTGGTTCGCTGATGCTTCCCAGCCTCCTGGTGGCCAACACGCTTATGCAGGAGGACGCGAGCAGAGGCGGTCAGAAGCCAAGGCATGCGGTGTGGGGGGCTGAGGGCTGGAGAAGCTGCAAGGGATGGATGATGACAAGCATCGGAGGATGGGGCAAAGACGAAGGAAACTTCAAGAGCCCTTGCGGCCTCGCCTTCAGGCGCGACCCTCTTCCTCTCCTCCTTCCCTTCTCCTCTTCCTCTCCTCCTTCCCTTCTCCTCTTCCTCTCCTCCTTCCCTTCTCCTCTTCCTCTCCTCCTTCTCTTCTCCTCTTCCTCTCCTCCTTCCCTTCTCCTCTTCCTCTCCTCCTTCTCTTCTCCTCTTCCTCTCCTCCTTCCCTTATCCTCTTCCTCTCCTCCTTCCCTTCTGCTCTTCCTCTCCTCCTTCCCTTCTCCTCTTCCTCTCCTCCTTCCCTTCTCCTCTTCCTCTCCTCCTTCCCTTCTCCTTCTGCTTCTCCACTCCTCCTCCCTGCTTACTCACTGTTCTGTAGCCCGACAGGTCAAGTCCTGGTAGCGGATCGCGGGAATCATCGGGTGCAAATCTTGTCCGACAACGGCAGGTAGAGGTCGCCTGCTGCTTCTGGAGCAAACGCGCTTGTGGTGAAGGGTGCTCAAGGCCTTCGCGAGTCGAGGCTCAGGAGATGGAGAGCTGGAGAGCCCAAGCGGGGTAGCTGTGAGTGAAGACGGAAGAGTGCTGGTGGCTGATCGAGGGAACAATCGTATCTCCGTGTTCAACATGGAGGGGCGTTGGCTCTATCGTGAGACCTCCGTGTTCCTTTCCTGTCGGCCATCTCCTACGCTCTCTGCCTCCCCTCGCCAGCTGCTACAACATACATGACGACTGTCCTGTACACTCACTGAGCATGCAGACATAGGGAACGGGACGGGAGTAGAAGCAGGGGAGATGCAGGGGCCTTGCGGGGTGAGGAGACGATGGCTGCGGGCAAATAGTGAGAGGCTGCAGGTGGCGACAAGCAGGAGGAACGAAGTCCTGGTGGCGGACTGCGGGAACCATCGCGTCCAAGTGTTCACGCTAGACGGAAACTTGAAGCGAATCATGGGGGAAGGGCTGAGATATCCCATCTGTGTGGCGGCGAGGAAGAGCGGGGAAGTGCTGGTCACAGAGAGAGGAGGAAGCAGCGTCAAGGTCTTGTCGCCCGACGGGAGGGTGAGTTGTGCTGATGCTGGTGGTGAAACTCATCAGGGCTTCAGCTCGTTGCTTCGCTTCCCCTCGCCGCAAGTCGACAAACTCGCAACGAGTGAGCGCCATGAGCAGAGGAAGAGGAGAAAGCCAATGACTCGCCAGCCAGGTTTCACGTCTGTGCCATGGGCGAGAGGATAGCAGTGTCTGACGCAGCAAGTCACGTCGTGCGTGTGTTGGATGCCGGGAGCGGAGAGGTGCTTTCGCAGCTGCTGCTGCAGCACCATGACACCTCCCTCATCTCTCCTAATGCTCTCGCCGCCTATGACGATAGTCTGATCGCCCTCGCCGACCATGCGAGGCACAGCATCGTGTTTGTACAGGAAGAGAAGTAGAGACATCGCTGGTTTACAAGGAAGGGGTGAGATGCTGCTGGTAGCTGATGACTTTGACTCCTGTCCCAACCACGGCAACTCTGAGAACATCTGTCCTACAACCGAATGAGAGGCACAGCACCTCTGAGCATGAGAGCATGTCTTACCTTCGATGAGCTGACATCGGCATGCGAGCACGAACCTGTTCAAGGAGGGAGAAGTCCAAGTCGGCAACGACAACGCCAGCAGATTCGGAACCTGCGTCTTGAAGCACCTGACCACAAGTCACTTACCCTCACGTTTTCCGCCGCAGCTCTCATCCTCTCTCATTCTCTTCCAATGATGCGCATCCGTCTCTTCCATCTTCACCTTCCCCCACGGGTCGACGATGAGCGCATGGCCGTAGCTCGACCGCTTCTCATTGTGTCTTCCGAACTGTGCTGCGGCTGCGACATAGCACTGGGTCTCGATCGCTCTTGCTCGCAGCAGCACCTGCCGGCATCTATCACACTCCTCCCCTCTCAGGCTTCCTCCTGCCTCCCAGTGCGCCTCGCCCGTGGTCGGCATGAAGGCGCTGGGGATCAGGATGAGATGTGCTCCTGCATCTCTGAGTGCGACGAAGAGCTCAGGAAACCTGAGATCGTAGCTGCAACATCGTCATGGAATGCATCCTTTGCATCACCCTTGCCAGCACCATGTTGTGATCCCGATGTTGCCAAACGGAGTGTCTTTAAGCACAACGATCTGCAGGATCGCGTCACGACATGCGGGTAATTTCGTACACAAGGACTCACTTCCTCTCCTTTATGCGTTGATCTGCTCTCCTGGAACCCTCCATCATAATCCACATCGAACAAGTGCAGCTTCCGGTATCTGAGGCTCGCTCAGTTCTAACCTCCCGCAGCTCCTCCCCCTCACGTGGCTGCGATCTGCCCAGCATCGTCTACAACGATCTGCCCATGGGGGATGACTCAGAGTTTGTTCTCACACGAGTTTTGCATCACGTGAGTGTTGTATATCTTTGGATCGTCTTTTGTCTTGCGTTCGTGGAAGCCTCCTAAGCTCAGCCACAAACCCTCGTCTCGCGCCAGCTGCAGCTAGTTGAGCTCCGTCACCTCCGCCCTCCTCCGCGTCGACCTTTCTGTACCGAGAGACGATTTCTCCCGTCAAAGGCTCTGCCATCTTCAACGCGTCGCCCGTGCCTGGGGTTCCCATGAACTCGAAGCACTCAGGGAGCGACAAGAAGGAGGCGCCCTGTCCCGACATATCAGACGACCAGGAGGAGAGCAAGGAGACTAGGGAAGGGGAAGAAGAAACACAAGCACCTGCAAGCGAGCAAGTTGGCACAGCCTCTTGCTCTCTGCCATGTTCGCCTCCACGTCACTCGTCGATCGCATCTGACCGACCGCGATCCGAGCTGCTGCATGTCGCAACATCCGCCTGACCAAGTTGTTCCAGTCGCAAGAGTCGCAGATAATCAATTGGGGCCCGGCGGCGCCGGCCGGCGGCGGCCCGGACGGTCTCGGCCCGGCCCCGAGATCGGATGACTCCCTTAGTCACCAGTAGGGCCGCTGGCTCAGCCTGCTCTTCAGGCTGCTGGGTGCATCAGCATCTGTTGATTATGCGGTACAAGCGGTCCCGCCCAGTGCTCTGCGTACTGGTTGCATAGCCCGTCCGGAGAGCTCGCCGTCACTGTCAAGCATCCGAAGAGAGGCTGCAGAAGCCGGCTCTCCATCCATCACTGCCAGTGACACCAGCACTGCTGGCAACTGTCAGCAGACTCGACCCGGCACTGCCAGCCCACGCGCGAAGCGGAGGGCATATGCAGCGCGATGTTTGCGAATCTTCTCCAACGCTGCAACATGGAGGGCGTCAGGCACTTTTTACCTTCTGCCAGTAAATCTCCTTTGGCGTCCGCCATCAAGCCCTCGTACTGCTCGGACCCTAAAGTGCCCCAAGCAGAAGAAAGCAGCATGCTTGAGGCACTTTTTACCTTCTGCCAGTAAATCCATTGTCCGGAACACAGCAACAAACGCACTGCGGCACGAAACACAAGACCGAAAGTAACCAGTGGCTCAGGTCCGCTCAGGAAAATGAGCGAAGAAGATGGTGGTGGACTGCAAGTGCAAGACCCTATCCTGCGGCTGTGCAAGGTGTGGATATCACGCTTCTGATCGGTAAGCGCTGCTTTCTTCTGCTTTAGGCACTTTTTACCTTCTGCCAGTAAAACTCAGCGCAGCACGAGCATGGACATGGCAATGAACATCCGCATGACAAGAGGAGTCACATTGCGCCGCGCAGGCGGAGGAATTTACTGGCAGAAGGTAAAAAGTGCCTCAAGCAGAACAAAGCAGGAATAAGCTAAACCTCCAGGCACACAGCGCACAGCGAGAAGCTGCACAAACACACACAAAACACAAGCCATGCATCGCCAGCCCAAGCGCGAAGCCGCGCAGACAAGCAGCCTAAGCTTTGTGGCGGCAGCGGACGTCTCGACTGACAGTGGTCAGTCGGCTGCCTCCGGGTATCGCGTCTAAGGGATTTTATTCCTCCTGCATGCTC
>NW_005434659.1:579698-580514 GCF_000315625.1 Guillardia theta CCMP2712
AAAATCCCTTAGACGCGATACCCGGAGGCAGCCGACTGACCACTGTCAGTCGAGACGTCCGCTGCCGCCACAAAGCGGGCGGCCGCGGACGGAGAAAGGGCAGCCGCCGACAAGGAGCCGGCGTAGAGGAAGGCTGGACACAGGAACACGGTACCGCTCGAGGTAGTTCACCTCGCTAGCCTCCGAGTCAGCGTTAGCCGAGTCAGCGGTAGCCGCCCGTGACGGCGGCGACTCGGCGCCGCGGCAATGCCCAAGGACCGGCGTGACCCGACCGATGCCGGGGAGGAAGCAGGCGAGCTCGGAGCTGTCCTCTGGCTCGAGAAGTGCTTGCGCCCGCAAGGGCGTCATGCGCCTCGCACCAGACAAGAGCGCCTCCAGCGTCAGCTGCATAGTGAGGCGCTGATAGGTGGCGGCGCGTTTGCGAGCTAAGACCTCAGCAGCAGGGCCGTCATCAGGCACGAAGTGCCGACCAAACGCCGCATCCTCAAGAGGCATCGAGCGCTGAGCCGCATGATGTCCGCGAGATACCAGATGAAGCGGAGGGTGTCAGGATGCAGGGTACCGTCCGTCGAGATGGCAAGAGGGATGAACGCTCGAGGAGGAGTAGTCATAGCATATGCAGCGCGATGTTTGCGAATCTTCTGTTTTGCTTGAGGCACTTTTTACCCTCTGCCAGTAAATCCTATAAAGTCTCAGACGCTGCAACATGGAGGGCGTCGAGGTTGACTTCCCCCCACTTGGTCAGGTCGGCAGAGCTACCAATGTAAGAAGTTAATGGATTTACTGGCAGAATTTTTTGCGCACATCATGAACCAT
>NW_005434659.1:582731-586482 GCF_000315625.1 Guillardia theta CCMP2712
TGCCTCCGGGTATCGCGTCTAAGGGATTTTATTCCTCCTGCATGCTCCTGCTGCTTGTTGCTTGATTGCCTGACCCTTCGGCTGCTTGTCTGCGCGGCTTCGCGCTTGGGCTGGCGATGCCGCGTCTGGGTGCCAGCAGTGCTGGTTGTTTTCGGGCTTGTGTTTTGTGTGTGATTGTGCAGCTTCTCGCTGTGTGCTGTGTGCCTGGAGGTTTAGCTTGTTCCTGCTTTGTTTTGCTTGAGGCACTTTTTACCTTCTGCCAGTAAATCCATTCGCATCCCTTAGACGCGATACCCGGAGGCAGCCGACTGACCAAGTGGTCAGTCGGCTGCCTCCGGGTATCGCGTCTAAGGGATGCCTCCGGTGTGGTATCGCGTCTAAGGCCTGGGGCCAGCGGACGGAGGGAGGCTGGACACGGCAGCGGACGTCTCGACTGACAGTGGTCAGTCGGCTGCCTCCGGGTATCGCGTCTAAGGGATTTTATTCCTCCTGCATGCTCCTGCTGCTTCAAGCGGCAGTGTTGCTTGATTGCCCGGCCGACCCTTCGGCTGCTTGTCGGCGCGGCTTCGCGCTTGGGCTGGCGATGCCGCGTCTGGGTGCCAGCAGTGCTGGTTCTTTTCGGGCTTGTGTTTTGTGTGTGATTGTGCCAAGACAATGGATTTACTGGCAGAAGGTAAAAAGTGCCTCAAGCAAACAAAGCAGGAACAAGCTAAGCTAAACCTCCTGGCACACAGCACACAGCGAGAAGCTGCTATGCTCAGATGCTCGACTGCTATCTCCATGGCATGCCGATCTGCCAGTGTCCGACGGAATGTGATGGATGTCAGCGCGAGCTCCGAGGCTCGATCCCTCCGTTGCTGCGCATCATCTCCAGACCTGCAAACGCCAATCCTCCAAGCTTCCCACGGCGCATGACAACCTTACTCGTACGATTCGGTCGATGCTGAACGAAGCTGGTCTTCAGAGCGTCATCGATACAGTGGGGGATCCTCGTTCTCGACGGCAGGTACCCTCCAATCCTCAAGCCGCAGATGATCGGCATGCTCAGCTCGGAAGACCCGGTGGCACACTCAGGCTGATATAGTATCAGCAGTCGAGCATCTGAGCATAGCGACTAGCGAAGATGGTGGACTGCAAGAACCTATCCTGCGACGTGAGCGAGCGAGTACGTCCTGCGGCTGTGCGGCGACCGTACCGCCGGTACTCGGGCGGCCGGGCCGGGCCGCCTGCCGGGGCCCGGACTCCGGGGCGGGGCAGCCTCCGTGGCGCTGTTAAGTTAAAAATCACTACGAGGAAGCAGAGTGTGCAGAGTTGAGTGAAAGTTGCGTTGGCGATGCTGAAGCTGGTGGTGCTGTTGGGAGCTGTCGCGACAGCTGGTAAGAGGGAGAGATGGACGTGACGCAATGGCGAGGAACTTCGAGACTTGAAGATTTACACACGGACAGGGAAGAAGTGTGAGAGACCAGGCTAAGCTGTCTGGCTCTTTACAGACGCAGAAATAGTGAGAGAAAGAGATATGCGAGCTGGGAGAGGAAAGGCACATGGAGGAGGAGAAGTAAGAGATAAGACTTAGTTAGGGCGAGGATCGGGACAAAAGATGCAGGGAGGGGTGGGAGCGAATTGATTCTTATCTTTATGACTTCAAGTGCCTCAGGAGGATTTTCATCTCCTTCGCTTGTCAAGCTATCGAAACATTCACTGCCTCGATGCTCTCCCCGCATTTGTCGGGCTTCCAGACCTCAGCGACCTAGACAGTGTTGGGGGGCATGCCTGCCAGACAGTCAAGGTTCAGAGGCCGCAAGGGTGCCTGAGAGCATCGATGAGGTTGGACACCCGGCGACACGGCAGGAGCATGACGCGTGAGCAGGCATGTCAGCAATGCCGGTCAGCTGCTCGCAGTGCGATTCTCTCGGGGCAGCGGAGGATACGAGCAGACGTCCTGACGCCAGACTTTGATATGCTGAGTCGAGGTGTTGCGGCAGCCTGACGAGCAACCCCAGTGACTTGCAGCAGGATACGATGAGGACGCGTTTCACGCACTGTGCGTGCAGCTGCTGGAAGAGGTCGGAGCTCTGGTGTCGCAGGAGATTCGGGTGATTTTCCAGAGCGAAGAGAGCAAGGAGAAGGCTCTTCGATTCATCGAGAGCAGGAAAGTCCAACTGCTGCCGTGCTGGGTCACTGACACTTCTCCAGCAACTCCAGTCTCCTTGGGGAAGCACAGATGGTCTATGAGACGATTAGTAGCTCAGGCCTCTTGGAGCAGCAGGCCGATCAGAGAGGAGCGGTCGTGCTGATCGCTCCCAGTAACTTCGGAGGGGTGAGGCTCCTCCTGCCTTCTCTTTTGCTGACTGACTGACTGCAGGCCAAAGTGACTTCCCAGGTGCGAAAGATCCTGCAGAATAGCGAGACCTCTGTGGTGCTGGTGCTGAACCAGTACCTTGACGCCCTCGGACCAGACGGTTGCTTCTCTCCTTCGCTTCACCTCTGATGGCGAAGAGCAGGGAGGTCTGTCGGGACCCTGCCCTACGAGATGTTCACCATGCACACCGCCTACTACCTTCAAGTGACTCATCTATCTCCTTCGTCTTCGATCCTCCTCGACGTGACCGTTTGCAGCCCTTCGCGTTGCAGGAGAGGGCTTTTTATGAAAGAGAGCGGGCCGTGACCTCAAGACCAGCAGCCTCCATGGTGGCTAAGCTTCTCCTCTTACGACAGACGCCTTCAGACGTGAGATCCTTGCTCTTCCTTCCTCTGCTGGTGCTGACCTGAGGCCCCGCTTCTCCTGTCTCTCCCTCTTCTTCCGGCTGTAGTGGGCCTTCATGGCCTTTGAGCCCGAGGACGCGAGCTACACGACCCTTAAGCGGGTGAGAGCTGCTGTCTCTTGCTGCTCATGACGCTTCCAAGTTCCGAACCAAACCATCGGAGAAAACTTTACTAGACATCTGCAAGGAATTTGTGGCAAGTAGGGGCAAGCGAAGAGAGAGACAAGGGAGCGTGAACGCGTGAGGGCTCGGGAGTGAGCTTGATCAACATAACGGCCTGGCAGGAAGGACGCAGGCCTGGACGTGCCGATGGATGACAAACCAGCGGAGGTGAAGATGTCGCTGAAAGCTGGAGGGCAACGACTGACCTTGCCTCAGATCGATCCTCAGCTGCTCGAATCCCTTGAGAGGATGATGAGAGAGGGTCGTGAGGACTAGGGACTCCTCCTCCTCCTCCTCCTCCTCCTCCTCTCGAACTCTCCACAAGCCCGCTCTCCCCCCCTTGCATGTCCTCCTCCTCGTCCTTGATCGGGGCGCTTGTATTCGGACGTGATTGTCGATCAATGAGTCCCTCTACTTGTATTTTATCTCCCCATCTGTATGTGCCTAGGAGGAAGAAAGTGCTGGCAAGGGTCACCTCTGGCCTTACGCGTCCTCTGGCCCGTCCTTCCGAACGTCCAGCTACGGGAGAAGATCCGAAGGTTGGCTGGTGGACACTGTGGGGTGGGATGAAATCATGGCATGGAGGAGAGGAAAAGCAACAAGGCTTCTCACTTTCGTGTTCGATCTGGTCGATTGCTCGTTTACTTACTTCCTGTTCTTCCTATTGTCTCTTGCTCGGATTGCTGGCTGCTGGGAGTCCGCGAAGCTCCAGACCCTCACCTGTCAGAGCTTCTTCAGGCGGAACTCCAATGCTCCCTGCGTATTGGCTCGGCTGCTTGACGTAGGAAGCTGAAGAGTCTGCTCTCTCTACAACCAGAATGCTCGAA
>NW_005434659.1:590180-615038 GCF_000315625.1 Guillardia theta CCMP2712
GGAAACCATTTATTCAATTTCAAAGCAACGGATGTCTTGAAAGTTTTGCAGCAGACGACTTTCCGGTGTCCCCCTTTTTCCTCAAGCGCTTCAACCCCCTCCCTCCCTTCTCCCCCCCCCCCCCCCCCCTTCCATCCCCCATCCCCTCCTTACTCTCACCCGTGGGGCAGCAAGTATCCCAGTAGCGCGTCCAGCGATTCTCCGGGGCTAAAGCGACTCCACACGCGTCCTAAATTCCCAGTCACCACACTAGCAGCTCGAGAGGAGCTGGGGAGACGCCGAGGGGTCACCTGGACAAGCTCCAGCTTGAGGCGGCCGGCGATTGTGCTCGCAGCTCCACAAGGATCCACTGACTGCCCAGTAGAAGTTGAGATGTCGATCGGAGCCCAGTGCCTCCTTTCTCAAGCAGCCCCTGCTGCCTGTTCCTATCCCTTTCCCTCCGCTGCCTGGCACCTGCCGTGCCTCCGACGTGTTCGACACCAAACGCCATTCGCTTCCTAGTTGAGACAAGCGGAGGATGCGATCGCCGACTCCTGCCTTTGCATCTGCATGTGGGAGCTGAGAAACGAGAGGCGCAACCCGGAACGTCTTGTTGGACGAGTTCTGGATGACCTGCATTACCAGCCAGCTGGAGGTTTGAGGGTCCAGCACCTCCACCAGCAGCCCCTCCTGCACAAGCTTCACCTCACGAATCTTTCGCACTTCCATCCTCCGCCTTCTCGCTTGCGCCTCCAGGTTCGATGAGTACTTCGCCATGGCGAACCTGACAGCTGGAGACGAGCAGGACTCGTCGCACAGAAAAGCCACGACCTTCCACCAAGCCCCCCGCGGGAGCTCCTTTCCCTCCTCCAGGTCAGACGCTAGTCCCCCCATCTCGTCAGCCACAAAGCTTCTGCGCATGAGACCTGCTGCGCGGGTCTGCCACGTGACGTTCTCGGAGGCTGAAGCAACAGGGCACTTCTCAGCACCTTCATTCTCCTCCTCCTGACTGTTAGCTCTGCTCTCCTCACTCCCTTCCTTTTGCTCTGCGCTGGTTTCGTTGAGAGGCGAGCAGAGGTCTAGCAGCCAGGCAACGACGGGAGCAGCCATGTCGGAAGAGAAGGAGGCAGCATCTTCCAGGGAGACGGAGGAGACGAAACGGAGCAACTCCTCGCCCTCGTTGCCCACGTCGAGCAAGGGAACAACCTGACTGAAGAAGGAAGTCGCCCTGAGCCAGTCGTCGGCCAGCCCAGCTATTTGCGAGCTGAAGCAGCAACCAGCAGGTGGAGAGACTTGTCTAGCTAAGCAGGAGGAGTTGTGAAGCACCAGAGGCTGATCGATGTCATCCAGCTGGACGTGATCGAGCTGCTGGGTCGAGCTCGACATCTTCAGTCTCTTGCTGCCCAGCTCTGCGCGGCGAATTTTCTTTGCCTTCCCTCCATCAAGTGCCTTGAGCCGCTTGCTAGGCTTGAGCTTCTGCGACTCCCTTCTCTTTGTTCTGGTCATGTTGGCAGCAGAGCATCGCTCACACGACCACACGTCCCTCTGCCATGCTGATCGGGGAAGAGGAATATCAGCAGGAATGCAAGACAGATGTAGCACGCGAGGGCAGGTGTCGCAGCAGACGACGAGCCCAAGCTTGCGGCACTTGGCGCAGTGTCGGTTGCTGTGCTTGGCCTCGATACGGAAGCGCTTTTCACGGAAGCGAGAGTACATTTCAGAGCGGTTGGAGGGGAACAAGTCGCTCTTCTCCCCGTTGATGGAAATCCATCCCATCCGCATCCACCTCACCTTGTACAAGTGCCGCTGAGTCGCCAGGTGCAGCCGCAGCCCCCGTGGGGACTCGTTGACAACCCGGCAGGGGCGACAGCCGTAGACAACCCTCTCTTCCATCCCGCTTCTCCCCTCCACCTCGTAAGCCCCGTAAATTTTCTCCCCCTCCACCTCTGCAGTGAGTGCTTCGATCCTCGCAATCTTCGCCTTGTGCTGCCCTATGTCCTTGTCGTCTTTGAGGCTGACCGACTGGTTGCCTTCAAGCTCTTCGAGGGTGGCAGGATGAGAACGATCAGCTTGCTCATGGAGAAGATGCTGCACCGCCTCCCTCCTCTGAATCTCCGAGGACAAGATCAGAAGCTCTTCCTCCCACTTTGGGCACACGACGGGCTTGCACATGGAAAGGTTGACGGGTTTAAGAGCCTCAGCTTCCTCCTGCCGCGACTTAGGGCTCTTGATGTCTTCAGCAACATCTGAATTCTTGAATCGCTCGCCCAACATCTCGTTGATCCCATCTTGGCTGCTGACATTCATCAGCCTGCAGAAGGCCAAGAGGTCGGCATGCTTCTGACTCTTTCTGTGCTCCTCCAGTTCTTCTCGACTGACTGATATCCCACACTCACATGACATGTTGACGAGCGACGTCGACAATTCGGGTTCCCCAGAACTCTCCCTCACCCATGGAGCGATTCTGAGGCGCAAGTGAGATTCACAGAGCGCAGCGTCAACAGGAGGATCGGATCACCTGAACTTCTCTCCCTTCTTCGAGAGCATTGTGATGTTTCTCAACAAGTGCTCTTCCGCCTTGAGCGTTGTAAAGAATTCTTCTATGGCCTCGTCGGTCGACTTACTCGCCATGAAATTCTTTCGCTCCAGCCACGCGCCTGCAGCATCCATGATGGACTTCTTGTATATGTCGAGGACCCTGGGCTTATCCGCCAACAACTTGACCGCATTGCTGAACTTCAAGAAATTTGTGGATCGCGAGTCTAGTCCGTCGCTTTCTGCGGTGAAGTTGTGGAACTGAGTGACTAGAGACTTGAAGGGCTTGAAGTTTCGTTTGCTGGTGGAGATCAGCTCGAAGGTACCGAAGCAGATGGCCTGCTGGCGTCTCTTCTTCTCCTTCTTTACCTTGTCACTCGCTCGGATCGTCACGGCTGGCCATGGTGGCAGCGAGTCCGTGAGGACCCAGGCGAACGAGCCCTTCCTCAAGGCGTCATCCTTGGGTGCTGCTGGAGGTCTGCTGAACAGGTTGCGATCCACAGCGAGGAAGCAGCAAGGGTCAGCAGTGGGACAAGGCAAGAAGCACAAGGAGGCGTTGCTGAGATCAGAGCTGCCAACCCATGATCTCAGTCGGCAGCTTCGGGAGGGTGTGCAGACTCGAGTCAAGTCAAGTTGCAATGGAGCAAGGATGAGACTGACAGCAAAGGACCTGAGCATGTCAGGAGATCTTCTCATCTTATAGATAGAAAGAAGGTCCTTCCACCTCCCCCAGCCGACGATCTCCATACCTCTCAACACCTTGTATTTCTCCGAGCTAGAGAAAGGTTCCATCCTGGGTTCCAGTGCGGTCCTGGACTTCTTTGCCTTCTTCTTCAACTTCTTCGGCGGCGATTTAGACTGGGCCAGGGGAGACTGAGGTGCCTGCACAAGCTTTCTGCTGCTTCCCATTGACTTCAAGAACCTCCACTGAGCGTCGAGGGCGGCTGGGTCACGGCCTTTGAGGAGGCATCCATATCCAGAGCTATTCAGAATGGCATGCCAATTGGTTCCAAAAGTGCTTACCGCTCGAAAGAGAGCATCGTTCTCTACCATATTCCACGAGGAGGCCATAGGTTGTGAATGTGAACTCTGCCACATGCTTTCCCGTGGATTGAAAAACCTCCTTTGGAACATTTGCAACCTCTCGTGTATGGAGGAGACATCGTTCTTCTGAGGCGATCGAAACAAGTGCAGCGGTCGGAGATTCAGAGCGGCAGCTTCGTTCACATCCTCCCTTCCCTTCACTCGAAATCCTGCCAAGATCGAACTCGCTGGCTGCGATGCTGGAACCTGAATCTGCTGGGTTATTTCTGGAAGGAGAAAGCCAACTCCCGCGGGGTGAAGGTTGCAGGAAGGAAGCAGCAGTGTGAGGAGGAGGAGGAGGAGGTGAAGGTGAAGGGAGAGGTGACATGAGGCAGCAGGCGACGAACCCCCCCTCACCCTCCTCATCGCATTCCATCCATCATCCCGGCCATGCTTTTTTGTCTCTCCCTTTTTGCCCGTTAAATTCCGTTGCACCATATCGTTACACAGACCGTTTGAATAACCGTTACAGAAACGTTGCATTTGAGAGCTAAACACGATGGGGTGGGTCATACCAGTATAATATGAGGGGGTAGTCAGAGACTAAGTCAACCAAGAGACTGCCAGCTCGACAGTCCTGACCCCCACCCCCTAGATATGTTGTGGTATCCTCATACTACCCCCTGTCTACTATGGTCCAGTACCGGGTCCTTCACCACCCCCTTGGAGGCTAACTTCCTCTGCCATGCGCGCGCTGCTGATCTTGCTGGTGGTGGGGTTGGTTGGGGTGAGCAGGGGACAAGAAGACGTGGACGAGCGAGACGTCATCGACTTGACTCCCTCCAACTTCGACCAGACCATCGCCAAGTACCCCAACATCCTCGTCGAATTCTACGCGCCGTGGTGCGGTGAGTGCCGAGGCTCTGTCGTCGCAAGTTTTGGAGCATGCTGAATGTTGTTACAGGACACTGCAAGCAGCTGAAGCCGCATTATGCGAAGGCGGCAACTAAGCTCAAGAAAGAACACCCAGAGGTTGCTCTGGCCAAGGTTGATGCTGGTGAGAGTCGTTGGTAAATTTAGGCTGTGCTCTTGACCTGGTCGCAATAGACGCGCACAAGGAACTCGGCACAAAGTTCGGAGTGCGCGGTTTCCCCACATTGAAGTGGTTTGTCAACGGTGAGCCAACCGACTACGAGGGAGGTAGAACAGATGATGCCATCGTGACGTGGATCAAGAAGCGCATGGGACCAGCAGCAGTGCAACTGAACGAGACCTCACATCTTGATGACTTCAAGAACAAAGCCGAGGTGGTGGTTGTCGGGTTTTTGAACTCGAAGGAAGGAGATGCTTGGAAAGAGTTCGAGAAGGTTGCAAAGAAGATGGACGATGTTGAATTCGGAGTATCACATGAGAAAAGCGTGCACGAACATGCAAAGCAGAAGGGTGGAGATGTGGTATTGTACAAGAAGTTTAGCGGAGATGCTGAGCACGAAGCTGTCGTGTACAGTGGTGCTATGAATGCAGCCGACATTGAAAGCTGGATTGGAATACATCAGTTGCCTTTTGTCGTTGAATTTTCTGCTGCAACTTCTGGCAAGATCTTTGGAAGCCCGATCAAGTCGCAAGTTCTTCTCTTTTGCGACGTTGGATCTTCATCTTGCGAAGAAGCAATCAAGACTTTCAAGGAAAATGCTAAGGCGAACTATGGAAAGATTATTGCAGTTCTGGTCAGAAACGAGAACGACAATGTCTTGAACTACTTCGGAGTAGACAAAGAGGAGACTCCTTGCGTGTTTATCGCCAAGAGTCCTTCACCAGGCGAGAAAGGAATGTCCAAGTATAAGGGTCCAACCAAGGATACCTTGACGAAAGATGGAGAACTAGCGAAGTTCTTGAGCAGTTATCTCAACGGAGAGTTGAAGCCGCACAGGAAGTCCGAGAAGCTTCCCGCTAACGTGGTTGATGAGCATGGAGTGACTACTCTCGTCGGGGCCAACTTTGATGAGATTGTCATGGATCCCTCTAAGGACGTGCTTGTCGAATTTTATGCCCCCTGGTTCAATCGCAATTGTCTTGGAAAGCTATAGCTGAGTTTGAGCAGGTGCGGTCATTGCAAACAACTGGCACCCATCTATGATAAGCTCGGCAAAGAGTTTCAAGATATCGACAGGTTTCAGTCTCATTGTGTACAAGATCGATTCTGATATTTCGTGTAGTGTCGTGATTGCAAAGATGGATGCAACAGCAAACGATCCTCCATCGAATATCGACGTGCAGGTGAAATTTGGATGAGTCTGCTTGCATTTCGTTTTCGTTGTCTTGAGCAGCCGATAATTTCTTTCTTGATAATAGGGATTCCCAACTATAAAGTTCTTCAAAGCCACTGATAAAACCTCAATGGATTACAACGGCGATAGGTGTGCGAGGACGTGTCTTCCTCTTTCAAAATCTCAAGCTTTCGCGCAGGACTGTGAAGGGATTCCGAAAATTTATCAAGCAGAATGCCGGTATGTTTGCTATGTTTTGACATTTTGTGGTGGCTAAAAGGGCTGAAGGTACCAACTTCGAGCTTAAGAAGAAGGGAAAGAAGAAGGCAGCTGAGAAGGAGCTCTAGAGTTGGACGATGGTGGTTTTGTAGTATGCACACTTTATAAGGTGAGAGCATGACCACAAATTGTGGTGTCCAAATTTATTGAAAGAAAGAAAAAGGATTGGGAAAGCCACCAGAGCTTTCTGTTGCCTCCTGCAATACATCCAGAGTCATCAAGACGGACAACGAACAGAAATCCTACCTTCTCCTTGCGCAGGGCAACGTCTATAACTTCCGTAGACGGCTGTGATCGAGTCATTCAGCGTGCAAGTGCCTGCGCTTATGCACCTTCTGCGAGCTTCTATACAGAACCTTCGGGGGTCCAATTTTGCGCGGCATGGCGACAACCCAATCACCCTACAGCAGTCAACACAAAGTGCACTTGTGAGGCAAATCACCGGGAAGGCACGAAAGAGAACGCCTCCGTTCCAACTCGGGGACGGCGACGGCCTAAGATGGTACACGCGCTCGAATTCGTTGAGGAAAAAGTTGCGCTTGGATATGTTAGCATGGATTGCAGGAAGAGAAAGGGAAGCAAGAGGAATGAAAAGGGGGAGGGAGAAGAGGGGAGGGAGGAGGAAGAAGGAGTCAAACTCACCTGCGACTCACTCTCATAATTCAATTCGTCAAGACGAGCGTTGGCAAGGATGACAAGACAGCCCATTCCAACCTCCGAGCAGATCTGCTCGAGCGCCTTTAGATCTTTGACACTGGGGCTGACGACGATAAGAACTTCAGTTCCTTCAGGTATCGCACTGGTCTTGGCCTTCACAGCAGTTCCCTTCACACTCGCTCCGAACCCTCCTCCTCCCGCTCTTGCCGGTCTCTTGTTCTGCTTGGAGTCCAACACGATGACCTTCCCAGCAAACGCTCCTGCCCATCTCTTCGTCGCCTTGTTTGCCTGAGGTGAGTCCATGAAAGCAACAACAAGATTCTGTTCTATCTCTGTTCCCCTGAACATCTCCACCATTGCTCGCGCCAGCTCTCGATCTGACGCTTGAGCATCATCCTGCATTACCATAGGAACCTCGGAGTCTGTCGCTGTTTTTCTTCCTTCCACTCCGATGTTGGATCCGTAGGGAAACTCAATGTCCATCCTACTGCATTTGCTTGACAGAGCTGCCTGCATTGCGTCTCGAAGCTGCTGCAATGAGTCTTTGATGTTCTTCGGCAAGTTTTCGGACATGTACACTCGGGTGAATGAACGTTGAGGGGTGGGGAGAGGAGGATATTGGTAGTATGAGCTTACGGAGTGGAAGCGAGTGAGGAGACAAGGCTTGAGGAGTTGAGGGATGAAGCCTCTCACGTGGGTACAGACCGACAGCATGACTAGGAGCCAGCGCATGACGGCCGCCATTTTCTGCATTGAGGCGATCAGCTTGTAGAGTTTCCCCAAACTGAATTAGCCGGGCTCACTTTTTACAAGGGGCTACCAAACCCAGTCCAGAACTAAACGAGAAGATGGAAATGTCCAGACAACAGATGCTCTGGTGTAGCGGTATGACGATATGCTCTAGTATAGCGGTATGACGATATGCTCTAGTATAGCGGTATGACGATATGCTCTAGTGTAGCGGTATGACGATATGCTCTAGTATAGCGGTATGACGATATGCTCTAGTGTAGCGGTATGACGATATGCTCTAGTGTAGCGGTATGACGATATGCTCTAGTGTAGCGGTATGACGATATGCTCTAGTGTAGCGGTATGACGATATGCTCTAGTGTAGCGGTATGACGATATGCTCTAGTGTAGCGGTATGACGATATGCTCTAGTGTAGCGGTATGACGATATGCTCTAGTGTAGCGGTATGACGATATGCTCTAGTGTAGCGGTATGACGATATGCTCTAGTGTAGCGGTATGACGATATGCTCTAGTGTAGCGGTATGACGATATGCTCTAGTGTAGCGGTATGACGATATGCTCTAGTGTAGCGGTATGACGATATGCTCTAGTGTAGCGGTATGACGATATGCTCTAGTGTAGCGGTATGACGATATGCTCTAGTGTAGCGGTATGACGATATGCTCTAGTGTAGCGGTATGACGATATGCTCTAGTGTAGCGGTATGACGATATGCTCTAGTGTAGCGGTATGACGATATGCTCTAGTGTAGTCGTATGACGATATGGCAGCTCGAACTATGCTTGAGGATCAAGCATATTTTTTGATTAAATCTTTACTGCCAAATGAATCATGTGGAAAGAGGCAGTGAAGATGTGTTCACTCGTGGCTGGATGCAGGGGCTCTACGGAATGGCAGAAGAATTCTCATCGTTGGAGGTTCACTGTCAATCAATCAAGTGATAACTGGTGGCTTGACCACTTTTCAGGCTGAGCTCTTGGACGCTGCAAGGGCGGGAAACGAGGAATATATAGTTGCGCTGCTGAAGGACGTCGGGAAGGTAAGCTTTAGGAACGGGCATGACTCGCACTGACGTATTTGCAGTTGCATCACTTATGGCAGGTAAATAACCCTCGTTTGTCTCAGAATGTAGGTGACAGTTTGAAGCCAAACGGAATTCAACGAGCAGCCATTGACAAGGCAGCACAAGAGTATGCGAGAGGCTCCTGCTGTTGCTGGGCTGAGACTCCAGGCAGAGTTCTGGGACGAAAGAGGGAAGAAGGAGAAGTTGACGACATGCGGGTATTCCTGCACGTCAAATTCGCTGACTCTGAACTCGGAGCATCTGCCAGGAGACTTCCGTAGGCAGTACGAAAACAGGCGAGCGAGAGAGGCTCCTCAAGGGCTACATGGTCTCCTCAGTGAACGAATGGGGAGCAGATCAGACCAGAATCCTCTTGGTGGGTGGATGCAAGCGAGGCTCTCCCCCCTCGCTCATGAGCTCCTGTGATGTTTGCGATCAGTTGACCAATCAAGCGATACATCGAGTCAAGTTCGATTTTCACCGCGACAAGGTGGTCAAGTGGCATACTGATAGGTTCGACGAGATTCTCAGAGTATAGTATTACTTGTGTGGTGCAGGGCAAACAAGTGATCATGCTTCAGGTGGAGTATGGCAACTTTCAGGCAGCCAGCTCATCCTTGACTACAATGTTTCTCCGCCACGAGATCGAAGACCAGCAAGGGTTGTCATGCTTTATATTTCCTCTGTGATCAAGCTTTTCTAGTTTCCGAATATTTACTGTGAAAAGAGATGGAAAACCAAGTATCAACGATGTACGTGGTTTGCTGCTGATCATGAATGATGTGTGACAGACTGTCTCAGATTGTTGCTGAAGAACGGTGACGACGCGTCTCACATGCTATCTCCTCATTATGGTTTAGGGCGGGTAAAGCACAAGACTCGCTCACGCCCATGGAATATTTTCGTAACCCAACGAGATCTTCCCTTGAATTCAAACTGAAAGTCGTTCAGGTGAATATCGAGCCTTGCTGGCGGAGTCGGAGCCCTGGAAGGTCATCAGGTAGAAGGAGCATTGGCGACCACTCACTAAGATCTCAGGAAGAAGTCTTTATGCTTGAGTTCATCGCCGCTTTGCAGGTCAGAGTCTCCACTCTCAGTCAAAATGTTCACAAGCCTGGCGCAGGCAGTGAAGGTGTTGAGGAAGGCAAAGTTTGAGGTCCGCCTCGCCAAGGTTGGGCAGTCGCGATAGGAGGCGGGGGCATGAGCTTACCTGCAGATGATCAAGTCGATGCCCGGGGGATTCTTCTCTGTGCTGCATAATTTGAACCGAAGGTCAGTGACTCGGAGGCTCCACAGCCGCCACATGCTGAGACTCAGGCTTACTGAGCTCTGCCCGACCCTCTCAGGCGACAACATGGCTCCTGCTGAAGCCTCCTGTCGATTCTTAAGTTCGCGCAATGAAGCATTCATGACATCCACTCTGTCCGATCATGATGGTAGTAGACTCAGTACGGCGCTGGGTAGTCACGAGTCAAGGGGGAATCCGGGAGGACTGCCGGGAGGAGGCAGTCATCATTGCACAGGCTGAATTAATCATCCTTCAACCTGGTCGCCGCCTTGCTGCCATGGCGATTTCCTGCAAACTCACCCACCCCCTCTCGAAAAGGTACCCCTCAAATATCATACAAATATACCGGTACTAGACCTTTTTATTGCGAGTTCCACCTCCGTGACCTGAGCCTGAGGCAGGCCTGAGGCCCCGGGTCAGCGAATGGGGGGATGAGGGCACAGCGCCGGATTTAGCAAGGAGGGCAATGTGGACGAGCTTGTATGTTGCGCCGGCGGCGTTGGGGGACTACTGCGACTCTAGCGGATGCTTGCCTGGGCAAGTTCCTCTCCCAGGCCTGAAAGCCACAGGAGTTCTTGATAAGCAAGCCACCTCCACTATGCAGCAGGTGAGCTTTGAGACCAAGACGGTGGAGACGATTCGAGAGGTTCATTAAGAAAATCTTGGGATGTTGCGTATTTAAAGTTATCTTACCACCTCAAGAGTTTGTAGGGGCTCTTGAAACCATATTAGGGATGATTTGCTTGATGTAGGAGTGTTCTTTGTTTAATCGGTTGTACCTCCTCCTTTTCAAATCTTTTTGCGATGCTCGTGTTCACTTCGTGCTGATCTGCGTTTCAGGTTTTGCAACTGGCTCGTGCTTGCAAACGAGGTGAGGCTCCGACGAGCGAATGCACATAGATTTTATCTTGCAGCTCTTGCGAACATGATATGTTTCCTTAGGATATTTTAAACATTTTAGTTGACTCATCAATTTTTCCCGTAAGAAGGAATTTTATTTTGCTCATGACGCAAACATGTAAAACTTGACATGATTGCTTAACCACCATGCCTTGTCTCTGCCCCTTCTCTCACTTGGCCTTGCTACTTTCAGCGTTCTTGGATGCTGCTGTTCTGATGACAATCTTCACTATCTTCCAGAACCAGAAAAGGTTCAGTCCTCGACTGCCATGTCTTACTGGTCGGCTGTAAGGCATTCCAAATCACCTCAGAGTGCAGGCAGCAAGCTGGGCTGTGAGGTGAACTTGACGGAGGCGACTGGGCTGGCTAAGAATGTATTCGGGAAGCATCCACAATCCTGATGCCCAAACCAACCCTGTATGCAATCAATCCAGAGAGCGAGCGAGTGAAGTTACCGGTTCCAACGAGGATGCGAGACACAAAAAACAGGATTGCGAACAAAATCTGAGAGATTTGATAAACTGCTCCATTCTTTTGATGTCTGAACCTGACAGAAGAAGGGATAAGTCGCATATTTCGAAGAGATGCAGCAGCAGAATTCGAGATAGAAACAAATGCAAAAAAGAATTACTGCCATCGAAGGTTTAGAAATGGGGTAGAAAGTTCCTCAATTATGAAGAGAAAATGGTAAGGAGTACAGCATCTGTTGCTAGGTTACAATCACACAAGCACATTCATTAAACCTGTCGAGAAGCCCGAGAATGAAGAAGCCTCCGATGATGATATGGTGAGCAATCATATCAGCTCCACCAACCGATGGGTGCATCATGATGAGCACGAAGTCGTTCACGAAGTAGCCCACCGAGAAAGCTACTGTACACCTCATCCACGATGCCAGCAAACCATCCGGCCCTTCAACCATGAACTTAGGAGAAAATACGTCCACCTCGTTGGTTGCCCAGTAGATCAGACAGCTTGTGATGGTTACGGCACAGTGGATGTGCGAAAGATAGCAGGACTTGAGCCGCGGCGCATCCTCCCCCCTTTCCGGGAGAACCCAGTACAACAATTGATTCAAGAGGAAGGATCCGTAGAAAGTAGCAAACTCGCTGTAATCTTGCAACATGCTCAAAGCACCTTCCATTTTGTCTGGATTAAGATCTCAACCGAGTTGGAACAAGAAGCTGAAAGTTTCCTTGTAAATCAATGTCTTGTCACCTTTTGGCTCATGGCATATCGAAAGGATAGATGTTGGTCTGATTTAGCACAATGTCGGCTGATACCTGCTACTTATCTTCATCATCAGCAATAGTGCTAGCAGGTAGAACTAGCAAGTCGACCTCTTGTCTGCAAGGGACTCTTCGAAATTGACCATCTACCTCTAGCTATTCTTCAACCTCCTTTTCCCCCTCCCTCCCTCGCTCCCTCGCTCCCTCGCTCCCTCGCTCCCTCGCTCCCTCCCTCGCTCCCTCGCTCCCTCGCTCCCTCGCTCCCTCGCTCCCTCCCTCGCTCCCTCCCTCGCTCCCTCGCTCCCTCCCTCGCTCCCTCCCTCGCTCCCTCCCTCGCTCCCTCGCTCCCTCGCTCCCTCCCTCGCTCCCTCCCTCGCTCCCTCCCTCGCTCCCTCGCTCCCTCCCTCCCTCCCTCCCTCCCTCGCTCCCTCGCTCCCTCGCTCCCTCGCTCCCTCCCTCCCTCCCTCCCTCGCTCCCTCGCTCCCCCATCTCTTCTTGCCTCGCATTTTTTTACCCCTAGGCTTTGTTTGCCTACCCCACCCCCAACATTCTCTTGGCCCACACCCACTCTAAGCGAGTTACGGGCTTGCGGGCGGGAATGGCAATCAGTAACATGGGAGGAGGCGAAGGAGAGAAGAGTACATGGCACGGGGCAGGAGAGCTTTTGTATGCTGAACAAGACATCAACATGGAGGACTATCAGGAGACGCAGGTTTACAACGGCACAACAGCAGAAAATCATTGCGATGAGAAGCGCGACTATCAAGTGCATGTGGAATCAGAACGTGTTAAGATTGGATGCGACATAGAGAGAGAGAAAGCGTCCTTCACTTCCATTCAGCTCTGTTCGCTCCCCTCTGAACCCCAGTCAAGTGAGGCCCGTGACCTGCTAGAGCTGCTTAGGACTGACTTGCCTTGATCTAGCACAAGCGGAGCAGCCCCTCTTCTGCTACAGCCCTATCGCTTCACAGAAACAAGAGGCACTCTCTGCCAGTAGTAGTGCGAGGACGGCTAACTTCACTGACATTCCTGCTGAGATTCTTCATGTTCATATCCGACAAATTTGCCATGAAGGTACAGTAAAGCGTTCCCTTGGCAGGCTACTAAATTTGATGCAGCTCTTGATAGCACGGAAACAACATCGCAAGGCACACAAGCAGCGAATGCAGCAGCTCCAATGCGACTTCATTTGATTCACGATGAAGAGTCTTCTGAGCAGATGAAAGAGCTTGTTCGAGGTACAGCCCCGCTCCTGAATTTGCTCCAAGACAGAAGGGCGCGAGACGAGGTTTTCGAGGAGTTTGAGCTTGCGAGTCAAGCTTCTTCCGATGTCAAATCTCAAGATTCAGTCATGGGTGTCAAGGTTTCGACTTTCACACGACCATCCTCTGTGGCTCTGAACAAGCTGACACCTGCGGCGGGGTTGTTTGCTGTCAAGAAATCTTTGTTCATGACCAAGGATAATCAACTCTCAGACAAGCATCAGGTAATTTTCTATGCTCTGATCCGCATGAGCTGAGCTGATTCTGATGTAGCCTCCTGAAGACGTCAGTCAAGATCAGATGGTGAAGAACAAGCAGCAGAGCCTGACATCTGCAAGAGAAACCAGAGATAAGGAGCGTGCGATAAAAGAAGCATCACAGTTGCACTTGGAAGTCAATCATGCGGTAGAAGTGAAGTCAGACTTCACTGCTTGCGAGACAGCATCACAGACAGATCGAGTAGATCATATGGAAACAAAGGCTTCGCAAGCTTGCGGAGTCAGGGACAAGGAGCCTCAGAACGATGCGGATGATTCAGACACACAAGATGAGGACCCTGAGGCAAGCCCCTTAAATTCCCTTGATGTTGCGAAATCTTCTCACAGCATCTGCTGCAGGAAACGCGCAAGCTATCGAAATCCAATCCTTCTGCAAGATTACTCCATATGCCACCTGAACTCCCCGACAAACAAAAAGAAAATGTCGACAAGCAGACTGTCAGTGCCGCACGATGGCGACGTGAAGAGGTTGACGAGTATGGTAACGAGCGCGATGCCCTCCAAGTCGTTCGAGTTGCGTCCAGTCGCATGGAAGTCGATGGTGGGACGACTGCGTCCCTTGCGTCCCCTGTGAGCGGGCGAGGCAGGTCAGTCGAAGCGGTTGAAATGATGGCGTGACTTGCTGAGTCAAACCCGGCTGCAGAGACTCGAAGAGAAAGTTTGGAGAAATTGAGGAGGAGAAGTCGGATGATGAAGGAGGACAGACGTCACGTGAGGAGTCGCCGGTGAGTTCGCTCGACCTCTGCAGTCCACTTCTTGACACGGTGTGTGAAGATTTTACTGATTCCAAGAAGAAACGTTAGACGAGGAATGTTAGAGGAGGAGGAGAGCAGAGTCCGAGACAGTGAAAAGGAGGCAGAGACTCGCGATGTACATGATAAGGCATCCGATGAGCAGGCAACGCGAACGAACGATTCAAACAAAGATGCAGATGATACGAAGCAGAAGAAGAGGAAGAAGGGCAACAAACTTCTCCCCGGCTGCTGCGTCAAGTGTGCCGTCAGTCGTTCGAGGGAGTGGCATGAGAGCGCTCTCGGGACGATCTGCGACGTCTGCTTTCTCTACCACGCGAACAATCGGCTCGTTCTTCCGAAAGAGTCTGGAGAGCACAATGAAGACGCTTGGGAAGGGGAAGACGTTCAACCGAGTGCCTCGTCCTGTGAGGCTAGTCAAGTCTACATGGCTGGGGGAGCAGCTGCCGCCCCTCCTGCAGGAGGAGCCTCCTTCCGCGTCAAGATGATCCCAGGCCTGTGTCGGCGTTGTGGCGCGAGGTGGTCGGAAGGTTGGTACGATAACTCGCACGGGGAGCCGCTCTCCCTGTGTTCTCCCTGCTCCTTCGAGCAGCGTCGAATCCAATCACCTCCTGCCTTGAAAAAACTGCAGAGACTAGGCGACGATGCCCCCCTCCTGTGCCGGGGGGACGCCGATCCTGCTCTTCCTCCTCCTCTGCCCCTCGCTGCTCCTCCACCTCTCTCTGCTCTCTCTCAGGCTGAACAGGACATCAACGCGTCATGCAGCCAAGTGTTTGGTCTCTCAGAATTTGATGAAGAGGGTGGAGAGGATGCGCGAGGTGATCTTGAGCACCAGGCCTGCCAGGTGATTGACTAGCATGCTGCAGGCCGCGATGAACTAGTTGATGACCTGGCCTCGTCCTCCTCGCTCTTCTCAGGCGTGAACTTCATCATCACTTCAATCCGAACCAACGATCCACACTTCGGAGGAAGCTGCGGACGCGAAGGACTTGTTGCCACCATAAATCGACATGGAGGGAAAGTGATGGAGAGAGTAGAAGAGTGCATGAACGAGCGAGAGGATGTGAAAGTAAGTTATCCGAGCAAACTGAGATCCCTTGCGACTGACTTCCTTCTCTTTTCTTCGTCGCTTCTCTCATGCAGGCTTTAATCTTGTCCTCGGTTCCTTGTCAGACCTTCAAGTACCTCGCAGGACTGGCTGCTGGCATACCTCCCGTGGGCACCCAATGGATTGTCGATTGCGTGAGTTGGTGCCGGGAGGAGGAGTGAAGATGACGTCAGATGATGCAGGTGACAGAGAAGCAACTGCTCGCTCCTCACTCGTACATGCTTGACGCCGGCTTTGACCCCAAGAGCCGCAAGAGATACTCGTTCACCAAGTCAGGAAACGATTTCTCTCCGACTCCTCAACTCGCGCGCTGCTTAAGCTCCGTGCGCGTCAGCGTTTTCGGCCCCGCGGCATTTCGATCTGAGATGGAGGGAATCTTGCGCATGGCCGGTGCCATCCCCTCCGCCTTCGACTCCTCCGTCTACTGTATTCTCAGCAGCCACCACGAGGCTCCTCCAGCAGCGGTGAGAGCAGCTGGGCGCGAGCTGAGCCTGATGGCCCCGCAGGTTGTGTTGGAGGCTCAGCAGCACAAGATTCACATCGTAGACAAGGAATGGTTACGCCAGTGCGTGTGGGAGCAGACACGCGTGGAGCCCTCTCGTTTCGCCATTCCCTTGCTCACCCATGGCGTCAAAGTCCAGCTGCTCGCAGGAGACAGGTTTGCGTTGAGAGGTGAGCATGTGCTGGAGTGCTGCTGCTGTTGACAGATGGTCGCCAGTGGACGAGGACGAGAAAGTGGTCGCGAGCTGCGACGGGTCGAAGTTCCAAGACGAGAAGAGCTGGTTCACCTTAGAGCAGCGACCGCAAGATCAAGAGCGCATGACAAGGCGCTTCGCCTTTCGAACGTCCAGGTGAGATACAGCTGGGAGTTCCGTACAGCTGAAATTGAATCCAGTGGTCGCTTTCTGTCGCTCCTCCCCGACGGCTTTTTAGGCCTGCATGACGTGGCGACGCATTGGGAGCATTTCACGCTGCGGGCTGCGAAGGACAAGGTAGACGAGCGTGAGGAGAGCCAAGGAGCTCGTGCTGACTCTCCTGGCAGTACAAGTTGCGGTCCTGCCATGGCTCCTTCGTCACCTGCAGGCCCTTGGGCTCAGGGCAAGACGCAACGGTTGGCGGAGAAGCCGAAGGAGTCGCAGGTCTGCAGGACTTCAACATCAGGTTTGTTCCTAGGCAGGCTGTCTCAAACGCATCTTAGTGTCATAAAGCGTCTTAACAAGTCAAACGCATCTTAGTGTCATAAAGCGTCTTAACAAGTCAAACGCATCTTAGTGTCATAAAGCGTCTTAACCAAGTCAGATTGCAGCCCTGCGACTGAAAGCTTGACGGTACTGATCAGGGTGCTGATCAGGGTGCTGATACAGGTGCTGATCTGGGTGCTGATAGTCGGACAGTAGCAAGTGACTGAGGGGGGATGCGGGCCCTTGCAATCCATGCGCCCGCGCCAAGATGAGCGCGGGATCTCGATCTGCTGAAGCAGGAGGACATGGGAGGATGGCGAGAGGGGAAGCAGGCGGCATGGATGAGATCCCTCCTCCTCCTCCTCCTCGTAGCTCACACGCTTAGTCGCTTGCAGGGGTTCCCTGCTGGATGTGAGCATGGCACCGATCAAGAGCGGGAAGCCGGAGGGATCTCATGCTGCTGTCTCAAGAGAGCCTGTCGACCTCTCACTCGAGAGGACATGTCGACGCTACATGCAAACTCTTCAACCTCCTTCCTATCGCCCGGGCCCTGCAGCATTTGCGGGGCCTCTCCCATGCACAGGTGTGCTGTGTGTGGGACTAGCGTGATCTCGAGCGGGGCCGTGTCACAGGACACGGAAGCGAGATGGCTGGCGTTCTTCTGCCTGGGTTGCAGCAGAAGCTTGGAGGGAGGGAACATGAGCATCGTAACGATGAGGAAGAATCTCAAGGTTTGATCCTGCTTGGATCCCCCTGCTCGCAGATTTTTTGATCGCTCCCCAGGGAAGATGGTGCTTGCGATGCAAGCGGATGGCGATCTTCGGGCCTCCACGGACACCTCTGAAGTGAGAGAGGAGGGAGGAGAGGAGGAGCATCGTGAGTCTCAGCCCTCAGGAATGCCTCTCACTGCATCAAGCACAAGTCTTCCACAGACGTTGACTTGCTGCACCCGCGGTGTGAATATCCGCATGGGTACGAGGCAGCACCACCTGATTCACGATGCTTCATGATGCTGCTGTGTCTACTGCAGATGCAACACAAGACCTTGTTATGCCCCGGTTCAAGACTCTAAGCCAAGATTCTGTGAGAGCTCGCATGCGCATCTTCAACTGACTAGCAAGAAGGCGCCAAGCACAAGCTGCCAGGTCACGTAGATAAAGTTCATGCGCAATGCGAGGTGAGAGCAGGCTCTTCCCCTTCTCGTCGCTGCCTTGCTTGACTTGTTTGTGTCCCTTCCTCTCTTCCCGGCTGTCTCTCGCCCTTGCCTCGGGTCCTCCAGGTTCAAGGATGCTCTGCCCTCGCCATCTACGGCAGCAAGGTGCTTGAGCGTCTTCCTCGCACGGCTGACTGGCAGCAGGAGAGAGGCAGGAGGGCGATCTACTGCGCGATACACAAGTCAAGCGATCAGGTCAACAAGTTTTATCGCCGCAGTCAAGCCAAGGAAAGAAAGAGTGTCCTCTTGAAAGGACGAGACAAGTGTCAGAGTGATAAACTTGTGGTGGATCATGAATGCCAGTAAACACAACACAACATCCTTTCTTCGTTCTTACCCGTAAACACAACATCCTTCGTTTCCTGTAAAGGATCCTTTATTTGACTGAAAAGGAGGACGAGGATAAAACCTACAAACCCGCCTCAATGAAAACCTGATTTGACCTCCATGGGGTGATGACCTTTTTTTTTTGTGATGACGTGAAGCTTGCTTGTAGCCTAGGATGAGAAGTATGATACTGAAGCTTGCTTGTAGCCTAGATGAGAAGTATGATACTGAAGCTTGCTTGTAGCCTTGTTAGATGAGAAGTATGATACTGAAGCTTGCTTGTAGAGCCTTGCTAGATGAGAAGTATGATACTGAAGCTTGCTTGTAGCCTTGCTAGATGACAAGTATGATACTGAAGCTTGCTTGTAGCCTTGCTAGATGACAAGTATGATACTGAAGCTTGCTTGTAGCCTAGATGAGAAGTTTGGTGTTTCAGCTTGTGTTTCTACTTTTTCGTTTCATGTCCGACGCTATCGAATTGGAGGTGAGAAAGCTTCAGAGCGAGTGGACAATTTTTATATCTTCTCAACCTCGTCTCAGTGCGGAAAGGACCACGCATGCGGAATGCTTCCTGACTTCCGCGAGCCTTCAGGTGTTCTTGTTTTGCTTTCGATCATCTGTCAGCTGCCTTTCAGTCGCCAAATATTTCAAATGCGGAGCTTGCATTCTGTCTGTCGCTGAACTTTCCAACCTGGTCATCAAGCGACAAAATGAAGGAAAGAAGGCTACTAAAGTACTGTTCTCCTCAGTTTGCTGTTCTTACCATCACCACCACCAAACTCTCTGTCGGGGTCTGACGAACACAGAGCGAGCTTGTCATCATGTTAGAAGACTTCTGCGAAGAGGGGATGGCTCGCTTTGGCTTGCAGGTAGAGGAGCAGGAGTCCATCTGACGTCGCTCACCCACCACCAGCTCGACGAGGGTGGAGTTCCCCTGCCTCACTTCACTTCCAACGTCTCGACGAACCGAGCGACAGGCGGGTGGGTGAAGCGAATGCTCGTGAGCATGTGCAGTGAGGTGCTGGAGGACTGGGAGAGCTTCTTCCTGGAGGCGACGAGACACTTGTGCTCTTCCAGCGGCAACGTGATGCGATGCGACTCTAACTCATTTAGGAGAAGGTGCGACCGGAAGTACATGCCAGCCTTTGCTTACTCATGGCAAATCCAGAGTTTGTGCTGAGAGCCTCCAGTTGTGTCGAGAAGAAGATTTTGAGAAGCAGGAGGATGGAGATGGGTCAGTTCAAGAAGGAGAAGGAGAAGAAGAAGAAGGAGAAGACAAAGAGGTATCGGCAATAACAACTGTAAGAGCTCTTCATCTTATCAACAGGATGATATCAGCACATTCCTGCTCCCGGGATTGAATGAAAATGAATTTGACTCAAAGCGTATGGAAAGGCAAGTCCGCAATATAGACATGTTTTGATGTTCACACTTGGCCACAGAGTTGATGGGCATGGCATACACACAGAACCTCAAAATGCGGGGGATCAAATACAAAATTTGTCATCCAGCCCTCCTCATGAAACATACAGCGTGAAGGTCACGTTTGGAAAGGAAATGAGAAGATATGTTGTGAAGACGTACGAAGAACTGCTTGAGGCAATGCAGAAGGTAACTAATCATGGTAGGAGTCAGGGCATGATTGATTTGACAGTCGTTTCCATCCATGAATGCGAAGGGTACGAGAATGTCCTTCAGGTGCGCAATGGTGGAGGAGGTTTGTGATGACTGTCTGTCTTTAGGGATGGCGATGGGGATGATGTCACTGTCACTAAGAGCCATGAGTTTGAGCATGCAATCCTTTACATGCAGGCGAACAACTTGCCGCTGAAATTTCAAGTCGAATAGACAATCATGCTGCTCCTCCCTTTCTCAGGCTCGTCTACTTAACCCCCCCACTCTTCAGCTCCCACAAGAGCTTAACTCCCTTTCTATCAGCTTCCCTTCACTGCGCTTACATGTGGTCAGTTTCATCCCCCATGGTCCTCAATTCGGGTAGCGGGGCTTGGGAGGCAGTACAGGAGCCCTCAGGTCCTCTCCCTGCTTGGACGTCAACTTCTCACTCTCTGGCAACGTCACGCTCACTGTGATGGGGTTGTAGCCGCTCCCTGAGTTCTGTCGATGCAACTTTTCGGTGCGGACGCCAGCTCGGAACCTGGTGAGGTCATCCTCGTACTTCTGCTTCTGTCCTGCTGGGGTCTCGTGGTACTCGAGAGTTATAGGGTCATAGGCGATCGAGCTGTGGTTCTGCGATCCCTGCCTCTATTCCGTCACGCCACGTCATTCGATCTCACTGTCCGTCACCTTGGCGCCATTGGCCATGCTCGCTTGCCTCTCAAGCTTCTCGTTGAACTCCTGCAGTGCCTCCATCAGCCCTTACGCAAGCGAGCTTGCAGCATTGACCTCGTCCGCTCGTTTCCAACGGTTTTCCTCCCGTGTCAAGTTTCTCTCTCTCTTCACGCTGAGAAGCTCTTCTCTCGCCTGAACTACTGCATCGCGGTTCTTCTTCAGCTCAGCAGCTGCGTCTGTCTGAAACCGCTCGGCTCTTGAAGCCTGAAACAAGCTCGGGTGACCATCACACAACGTGACACTGCAGCCAGGGAGGGCAGTGAACTTACATATCCGAGGCTTCCAGGAGTGTTCTCAGTCAGCGGTCCGGGATCATGATACCTGCAAGTCAAGGATGGGTGAGTGAGGGGTTGACCGAGCAGGCCTATTGCGTCGAACCTGCCAAAGGCCTCTCGTCTGCCCTTGAGCCTTTCTTTCTCTAGCGCTGATGACACGGGCTGAGTCACAGACAGGTCGCAAGCAGGCTGCATGGGAGCTTGTACAGAGCTGCCTCACCTTCCTTGTCTCCCCGGCACTGCCTGTCCCCTCGCGTCTCCGCATGGATCGCACGAAACCCCGACATGTCGCTTGCTGTGACAAATTCCTTTCAACGGAAATCAACAGAAACGAGCTAGTCAAGTTTCCATGAAAAAGTAATAAGCTAAAGCATTTCATTTCATATCCCAGGGTGGGTTAGGGTAGTGATGGGCGGGGTACCATGGGGGTATTGCATAGTCAGACTTAGAGCATGCTAGGTGAACACCTTAGGCTTTTTTCATATGTCTGTTCATAGTACTTCTCCCCTCATGTACGGTTTATTATGTGCTACTTCCTCTCTAAAAAGGGGGAGTACCAAGAAGTGGGGTACTCAAGAACCACCCGTTCATGGTAAGGCTGAGGGGTGGGTGCGTGAGAGATTCACGTGACTGTGATGCAGAGCAAGGAAGTGGAGGGGGGAGGGAAGGCAGGACGCGAGAGGAAGAGACGATGAGGTGAAGGACTGCAAAGAAAGACTTTGAATTCAACATACCCATTCGTAAGAAATGGTAAAACGACGATGATTCCAGGAAAAAGTCCACGAGAGGATTTAAGGTAGTCACTGAGTGAATCAACGAAACTTGGTGTCTTTGTAGACGGTAAATGCAACCTAAAGTAACTCCGAAAATGTAATCTATGATTTGGGTTTCGACAAGATGATAGAAGGAACTTTACCGAACACGTTAGAGAAAGAGAAGATGTTGTATTACACATTCTTCAAGAGAGGTAGCCAAGTAGAGGTGTCAACGAAGAGATAATCCTGATATGATTGCTATTGTTCGGACTCAGACAAGCAAGAAGTAGAAGCTTCTGATACATCACAAATAATGATGAATTTGCTACGTTAAGGGAAACGCAAAAGCTGTGAATGCTGGTTCTCTGGGGCCTATACTTTTCCTATCCCATCAAAGCAAGATTCTGATTCCTTGCTTTCTACAGGATGTCTTCCGATGATGATTATGATGCGGCTGACTCCGGGGCGGCTGACTGCACCCCCATCGAAGCCGGAGCTGCTCGCAAGGGAGGCTTCCTTGTGATCAAGGGACAGCCCTGCAAGATCGTCGACGTGTCCAAGGCTAAGGTTGGAAAGCACGGAGCAGCCAAGTGTCACTTCGTCGGCATCGACATCTTCACTTCGAAGAAGTACGAAGCTATCTGCCCTGCCTCTGCCCAGCTGTCCGAGCCCATCGTCACCCGTGCTGAGTACCAGCTTTGCGACATTAGCGAGGACGGGTTCTTGAGTCTCATGACCAAGGATGGCGATATGCGCGACGACTTGAAGCTTCCTGAGGATGAGACCATCTCCAAGAAGCTCCAGGAGCGCTTCGACGCGGGAACCGACACTCTTGTAACTGTCCTCATTGCCATGGGCAAGGAGCAGGTTATTGATATGAAGGACATGGCCAACTAGAGTGAGAATGTGATGATTGCTTGTGCGAGATTTCATCAGTGGTTCGTCGAGCCATTCTTTGTTAGGCCAGAATTTTGTTCCCATCGTGTTCCTGATATTGAATGAATGGTATTGTGAGATTTTTGCCAATACTCCAGTCAAAGTGACTTGTATCCTGGCGATAGAAAGCACAAACGCTCTCACTCTCTACCACTCGCTCACACTCCTCCTCCACCAGTTTCATCCCCCCCCTCCCCTGCCTCTCCTTTGTCCTCTTCTTCCTCCTCCTCCAGAAGCCTCCCTCGTCCTCTCAACGTCGGCGAAGTTGCCATGATCCTTGTATCGTATCTCGTGGACGGTCCCCACTACCCCTCTGTCCTTGATTCCAATGTGGTGCTGCAAGGAGGGGTGGTCAGCTCAGCTTTGGGGAGGCAGCTGCATGGCTAGGGGACCGAGAGGCAGGGAGAGGGGAACATGGAGGGAGAAAGGCGAGAGCGACGTAGCGGGAGGAGCAAGTAGATGAAGCAGGTTGATCTGGTCACAGGCTCTACCGCTCCTCCTCCTCTTGCTCTCATTTGAGGTGCTTGAAACCTCGAAGGCGCGGACATGCCAATGAACAACCGGGTTCATCCCGTCCGTCTCAGCCAAGATCGATCTCGTGTTTCTCCTGCTCGCTACCTTGTGCAGCGCTGGCACATTCGCTATCATTCTGTCGTGCTGGCTGTCACCCTCAGTTGCTCATTTCTCTACATCGCTGCTCTCCTATCCTCCCCGACCTCAACCCATGACTCTACCTCTTGGAAGCTGCTCCTGGGATACGTGATCTTGTCGCTGCTGGATGCGTTTTACAGATTCATTCACATCGTTCGGCTCCAGGCATTTCTGACCAGGTGATGTCAGGGTCCGCATGTGAACTTGCCGGATGACACCAATACACAGATACGGCGAGGGGGAGACCAACGAACTGCCGCATCCGCGGCTGAGGATCTTTGACATCCTCTCTCATGCTTCTTCAGGCACCTTCGTCTTATCCTGCTGGATCACACACCTGGCGTTTCCTTTCCAGAGTTGCCCAGATGCTGACTACAAGGTATGAGGGCTTCACTTGGTCAATAGCGACTGACATGGATCGAATCGCAGCTCATCTGTAACGCATTGCATGTAATTTCGCTCATCTTCCTGATATGGGTCTCTATGGCCATTGGCACTGTGATCGCTGGCATGTTAGTAGCTCTTCTCCTCTCGCTGCCCCCGCGCTCACTTCGAGTAAAAGGTTTTACTGCTTCCATCGCATCCTTTACACGGAGAGGTCAAGATGGATGCGGGAAGAGCAGATACCGAATCAGCAGGTTCCGCCTTGTGATGCAGACTCTTCTGCATCTCAGATGTTGGCAGGTGTTGGCAGGTGGAGAACTCTGGAGGATTGCGTTTGTACATGGGGCGAGGACGCAGTACGAGGAGAGCATGGCACGGCGGCGAGAGTTGATTGCATCTCTGCCGGAGAGCTTTGGTAGGCACTGTGCTCACATCCAGACAATAATGTAATGTTCATGCAGAGCCGCCGATTGACGGAGATGTTTGTGGAGTCTGCTTGGACGATGCGAACACAGACCTAACATGGTGATCTCAATGCAATGCTTGCTATAGTACTAACCTCCTGTCTTGTTCAGGCGCATTCTTCCTTGCGGTCATCGATTTCACTCGCAGTGCGTTGACCCCTGGCTGCTGCGGCCGGAAGGAGCATGCCCCAGCTGGTGAGAGCCCGTTGACTGCCTTTCCTAGACTGTGACTTCCATCCTGTAGTCGGAAAGACCCAGCAGCGGCCATAAATTCATCGGTCCCCCCGGATGGCCGTCAAGAAGTTGACACATTACCTAGCTCACAGACATCGCTCGCAGTGGCAGCTGAAGGTCCGTTGCCGCCAGATGCTGCCGCTTCCGCTCCTGCTTCTTCGGAGATACAGGCAGTGACAGAACCAGCTGAGCTGCCGAGGGATCAAAATGATAGTGGGAACCGAGTCACGGCCGGACTAGCCGACACTGAAAGGGAATCGTCAGCTTGATCACCTTCCGCCACTCAATTCCCGGGCGGCCCGGCCGCGGCGCACTGAGCCGCGAGTGACTGGGCCGGGCCGCCGCCGTAGTCCAGTAGCCCTTGACGCTGGCCGCTGAGGGCCCGGGGTTCTACTAGGCAGGTGGTGTAGCGCCGGTGTATTTCTAGAATCTATTCAACGGTTAGTAAGTAAGAGCATCTTCATATTGTCTTGTAAATATGGTGCTATGATATCACACTTGAATTAGATGACAGCCTCGAAGACACTGGAAAGTTAAGGTATGTAGGAACTGATCGATTTCTAGATCTCATGTCAGATGGTTCTGCGTCTTTGAACAAACAAGTTTCGCTGCTGACTGGTGTCGTGCTACAACGTCCACTCTGGTGAATGTTGATCTCATGCTGCGAAACTTGGGCGTGCTGAGAGTCAAGAATCCGCTTCTAAAGAACAATC